>NC_039257.1:1456911-1534411 GCF_003368295.1 Carassius auratus | reverse complement strand
TTCATGACGATTAACTATACTCCAGGAAGGTTTTAGTAGAACCCATAAATAGATTTGGTGCATGCTGTCTTGGTATTTTGTAATGAAATACTATTTTAGCCTTCCATGCAAACATCCATGTTTTATTCAGTGTTTTATTTGATGTTTCTTTGTAATTATTTGTGGCATTTATAATTACTATGTGACTTTTTTTCGGTGTAGAAATATGTTTGAAAAAAAAAAAAAAACCTTGATCTTAAACTTAAATATTTTTTTTTTAAATCTCCAAATAACCATACTGCATAAAAAAAATACAAATAAAAATAAAATAAAAATACTATTTCAGTCTTTGTTTTATTCAGTGTGTTACTTGCCATTTCTTTGTAATTATTTGTCAAATTTACTACCAGCTTGTAAATTAAAATAGTTTTTACGATATTTTTATAGTGTAGAAATACATCTTCTTTTAAAGCTTTAAAAATGCCCAGAACCCACAACGATTATCTTTTTTGTTAAAATACCATAGATATGTGGCACTGAAATAAATAAATAAATAAATATGTAAATAAATAAATAAAATTTTCAATAAAATAAAGATGATTGGTGTATGCTTTTACAAGAAAATACTTTAATTTTCACTTTTTTATTCAATGTGTCACTTGCAGTTTCCTTGTAATTTTTTGTGAATTTTACTTTTTCTGTTTCTGAGTAAAAAATTGTTTCTACACCATTTTTCTTTCTTTTTTGTTTAGTGTAGAATTAGATTTTTCAATAAATACGTTTTGAATAAAACAAAGGTTATTGGACCATATTCCAGGAAATATAATTATTATTATAAAAAATGTTTCCCTCAGAAATTCATGTTTTATTCAAGGTATTATTTGCGGTTTCTTTGTAAGTACTTGTGAAATTTACTTGCAATATCAGGCTGACAATTGTTTTATCGAAAAATATATATATCTACTTTCTGGAGTTTAAAACAATAAAATAAAACTGAAACCAAAACACTGACCTGAAGAACCTATAGTTTAATGAAAAATGCATGTTTTAAATCTCCAAACAAAACCATAAATAGCAACTCCGAGATTTCAAAACAACAACCAATGCACTTCTGAAATGCATTTTTTTTAATATATATATGCGAGTCCACGCTGTGCTTTAATTAACAGGTTTTAGTGCCAAGGAAACTTGGCAACAGCAGAACTTTTCAACTCTCAGGGCCACACGACAGTTTCTTTAAACTTTTACATTCATCCTCTTTCATTGCCAAATTACATTGGAAGTCTTAGATATGCGGAGGAATGAAGACGTGACCCTGAGAACACACAAGCGTAATTGAATTCTGTTCTTTGAGACTCACAACACCAGAGCGTTCAATAGCAAATCATGAGCAGATTTTCACACGGCCTTAAAACCCCTCAAGAACTTTATAAGGACGAATCAGGCAGCAGGTGTTTCACTAGTTCTCTCAGTTTGTGCTTTATTTGTGCCAGAACGAGACGAATCTGAATCTGGCACCTACCGAATTGGACCAGACTTCTATTTTAGTGAATTTCCAATATCTTTCGGTAAGGCATGCTTGCTCTAAATTGTACGTTTTATGCTAAATCAAGCACAGCAATAGTGTTCTTACTTGTAATATATTTGTAAAAATTATGCACTTTTATACTGATGCATAAAACACTAAAAAACATTTTAAATGATAAAAAGTGAATTCAGGCTTCACAACATTATGAAAAAATTGATATGAATTTTGAGATTTGCTGTTAAAGTGTTTTAAAATTACTTTAAATAAGCATAAGATTATAGCAAATGTAATTCAAATGTGAAAATAGAGCATGAAAAAAGCATCTGAAAGTCTGAAGATCTACAACGTCTTGCAGTGTTAAATGACAACAAACTGTTAGAAGAAAGGGATCATTGGGGTTCTGTATAGAACCATAGGGTTCTTTGCCTCAACTCCAAATAACCTTTTATGTTAAAAAGGTTCTATAATGACAAGAAAGAACCCTTTTGGCACAAAGGGTTCATCTCTTGAATTTTGTGATCATTCACGTGCATTCATAAATGCATTTGAATACACTGAATAATGCAGTGAAAGAACGCACTCAAAATGCACACGAGCACTAGTATGACTTCATCATGTAACTTTACATTAGCCTAGATGCGTGCACTTTTTAGGCACGATCTGTTTAGTTTTTGAATATACATGATAGCTACTGTTAAAAGGCACATCATTAAAACAAAAAATACGAGTTCACATTTCACACCTAAACAAGCATGGAAAACGTTATTATAACTAGCTACTAAATTATTTAAAAATGCCTATCCATATACAGCTATGATTTGCGAACTCCAAATTGACTCAAATGATTCGTGAAACCGATATGAACTCCCGAAATGACTCAAATGATTCGCGAACACGCTTTGAACTACCGAACTGATTCAAATGATTCGCGATCCCGCTACGAACTCCCAAAATGACTCAAATGATTCGCGAACCCACTTTGAACTACCGAACTGATTCAAATGATTCGCGAACCCGCTTTGAACTACCGAAATGACTCAAATGATTCGCGAACCCGCTACGAACTCCCGAACTGCTTCAAATGATTTGCGATCCCCAAACTGACTCAAATGATTCGCGATCCCGCTACGAACTCTCGAACTGATTCAAATGATTCGCGATCCCCAAATTGACTCAAATGATTCCCAAGACACATAATGCTATAAAAGTGTGCACATCGAGAGAAATAAACATATTTTCATGTTAACAACTTCTTTAACTTGAGCAAACGCTGCTAATACACATACATTTGTTAATAAAGTAAAAAAAAAAAACGAAAACATGAATGTTTTAATGCTACTGAATAAAAATAAACGATCCACTTTAAACTCTCTGCTCATCATGACAGGACCTGGATCAGTGAGCTGCGTCTCGGGCCGATGACGTCACTTCCATGGAGGCATGTTGTACACGCCCCCGTCCCTTGGCTCCGCCCCCACGTCAAAACAGTGCCACAAAGAGTGATGTGCAGAAAAGTGAAGCGCAAAGGAAAAACGGTATCGCAAGCTCAAACTAGACTGACAAGCAAAATAAAAGCAGCGTTGCAAATAAATTAATAGATATGACCATGGAAAATATTTATTGCAAAATCATTGCTTTCGCGCTGTTTCATTTGTTTTGCAATTCTTAATTTTTGTTTGCAAAAAGCAAATGTATTTTCCTCACTACTTTAAATAAAATGTTTTTAATTTGTTTAGTTTTTTATTGTTTTTGTATATTTTAAACAAGGTAAATCTTTCTGATTTATTAAAATAAAAAGTCACATACATGGTTTTCTATTGTAATTTAATTTAATTGGGAAGTTTAATTTCACGGGAAGTCGTGGCCTAATGGTTAGAGGGTTGGACTCCCAATCGAAGGGTTGTGGGTTCTAGTCTCGGGCCGGACGGAATTGTGGGTGGGGGGAGTGCATGAACAGCTCTCTCTCCACCTTCAATACCACGACTTAGGTGCCCTTGAGCAAGGCATTGAACCCCAAACTGCTCCCCGGGCGCCGCAGCATAAATGGCTGCCCACTGCTCCGGGTGTGTGCTCACAGTGTGTTTGTGTTCACTGCTCTGTGTGTGTGCATTTCGGATGGGTTAAATGCAGAGCACAAATTCTGAGTATGGGTCACCATACTTGGCTGAATGTCACTTCACTTAATTGTAATTTATTCCTGTTACGCAAAGCTGTATTTTCAGCATCATTGCTCCAGTGTCACATGATTCTTCAGAAATAATTATAATAAGCTGATTTGCTGCTCTAGAAAAAAATCTGATTATATCAATGCTGAAAGCAGCACAACTGTGTTCAACATTGATAATTATCAGAAATGTTTCTTGAATCATTAGAATGATTTCTGAATATCATGTGTGACACTGTAACAATATTTCACATTTTTCACTGAAATTTGTAATCAAATATATGCAGCATTTGGTCAGCAGAAGAGACTTTTTTCAGAAGGTCATTAAAAATCTTCATTATTTACCAGTAGTGATGGGAAATGCAGTTATCATACAAACCCAGACGGTCTATACTTGGAAAGACCAACAGCAATTACCTTCTGCAATGATTCTTTAATTGACATGCTGCCAACGTGGAAAACCCACTGTCACTTTGTTGGCATTTGTGCTCTCATTTCATATCAGAATCAGATCTGTTCAACTCTTTCAACCGACTTCAGTATCTGTGAAACTGCCCTGAATTCGTTTAGTGAGAAACCACAGATGGAAAGGACATAGAAGAGACAGACACTGAACAGTTGAGATTGTGACAAGACAGATCAATCAATAGCTTCATTAGCTTGGCCATCTCCAAGGCTTTTATCTCACAAAAGCAATTAGATCAACAAAACTGAAGCACCGAAACCATTGTACAGCCACATGTTGGGCAGGTGTGTGCTTTAATGTGCTCGTCTACCAGCAGGTAAAATCAGGAATTCTGTTTTTGTTTTCTCCTAAATATGGCACCAGATCGATAGGTTGATTGATTCTACCAGCACCAGAGAAAAGACGGTCTCCTTGTTTCGCTCTGGTTGAAAACCATGTTGGAGAATTTTAGAGAACATATTTGTGAGTTAATAAATGCTTTGTTCTGAAATTGACAGATAAAATGTTTCGATAGTTTGTGCGGATTTGGAAGTAATATTATTCCACCAAACATCGAATTTGAAATCAAGATGAAAACTTGTGAAATCAGGTGTCAAAATAATATGGTGTCTATTTAGTCCATGCCTATTAAATCAGAAGCAGTTTATATATTAATTGACCAAATACAATTTTAGAAAAAGCATAACGGATCAACCTATCATGATTCATCCCACACAACCGAGATTTTCATCCAATCAAAATCACTCTAGAATGAGAAAGTCCCCCCCATTACTGCAAACAAAGAATTAAGAATACATTTTTCATTTAAATTTTATTTTATTTAAGAGACAAGAAATAAGGTTAAATATACCGTGATCTTATCGAAATAGTTTGTCTGCGTAATAAAAAAAGAAATAAATTAAACACTTTTTAGATAAGTCTTTTTAAAATAAAAGTACAAAACTTAAAAAAAAAAAAAAATATATATATATATATATATATATATATATATATATATATATATATATATATATATATATATATATATCTATATATATATATATATATATATATATATATATATATATATATATATATATATGAACTACCGAACTGCTTCAAATGATTCGCGATCCCGCTACGAACTCCCGAACCGACTCAAATGATTCGCGATCCCGCTCCAACTCCCAAACTGGAGTCAGACGACTCAAATGATTCGCGATCCCGCAACGCACTCCCGAACCGACTCAAATGATTCGCGATCCCGCTACGAACTCCCGAACTGCTTCAAATGATTCGCGATTCTCAAATTGACTCAAATGATTCGCGATCCCGCTCCAACTCCCAAACTGGAGTCAGTTGACTCAAATGATTCGCGTTCCCGCTACGAACTCCTGAACTGCTTCAAATTATTTGCAATCCCCAAACTGACTCAAATGATTCGCTATCAAATGATTCGCGATCCCGCTACGAACTCCCGAACCGACTCAAATGATTCGCGATCCCGCAACGAACTCCCGAACTGACTCAAATGATTCGCGATCCCGCTCCAATTCCCAAACTGGAGTCAAATGACTCAAATGATTCGCGATCCCGCTACGAACTCCCGAACTTATTCAAATGATTCGCGATGCCCAAATTTATATATAAAATGCCACAAGCCTAATTCTGTTCCCAGCTGACAGAAATATATTCTAAATAAATATTCTACACAAATTAATTTAAGAACATTCCAATTAAGTTATTTCTGAATGTTCTCTGAACGTCCAAAATGTCCTGTTTCTAAACATTTTAAATGCATTCTATTTCATCATTTATATCATTATGGGAACGTTACTTTTGAATGCTCACTGAATGTTTAGTAGTTACATTTAAAAAATGTTAAAACAAAAGTTCAAATAATAATTTTTTAAAAGAACATTCCATCAACAATGTGTTCATCATATTGTGTGCTATTTAAAAAAAAAAAAAAACCTTCCTAAAGAACAGATACCTACCATTTAATTAACATTTATTGACGTTTCTGAAATAACATTTGTTCATAACATTGAGAGAAGATGTTCACTCGTAGCTGTTTTATAGTCCAAATTAAGAGAGGAAAATCTTTTACAATTCATCTCTGTATGAGAAGCATGCCATTAGTTCTGAGTGACTGATTAATTAATATTTGATGAACACATCATATAAGTCTTTCTATCAAAGCCACTGATCCACTAAACATTGAGACACTGATGACTCAGTTTCCTGTTACACAATTATATGGCTTCACATTAAAACACCATGTATTTATCAATATAAATACAAGTTTGTTATGCATCTGTTTAAAAAATACAGTGCAATCATGAAATATGCTTGCATCCTCTATTTCTAGCAGCATGAAAGACTGAGAAAAACCTTTTTGCCAAGCAAACATAGTGAGAATGCATGGTGGGAATTTTAGTGAGAAAAGCTTTTAGTGCACTGGAGCTAAATCTTAGAAACTGCCAATTCCCTGAGCCAGTATTCACTATTACAATAATATAAGTGCAATGTAAAAGCATAGAGATCCAAAATGCACTAAAATAAAACAAACATTTGCAATGTCTCACGTAAAAAAAGAACTAAACATATCGGAAAATAATAGAAAATATATTTTCACCTCTTAATAAGCCACAAATAGCCTAGAGTTTAATGCAGAATGCTAAATGTACAAAATATTTAGCATTTTTATGCTTCTACTCAGTTCAAAACACATCTTAATGCGCAAACGAATAAAATGAATCATAATAAAACCGCATACTTGAACTCTGAATGCGAACACTTCGCATAATTTGCTGAAAATCATTATCATGAATGATAATTAGATGCTAAATGGACATATCTATCAATATTTCCCATACATTTTTTCTATTATTAATTCTGAAGTACGTCTATCGTTTCCTGACTCATTTATCTCAGCTCACGCGATCAGCAGGTGTGTGCAGTTTTATTACATTTTAAAACGCCTCAGTCTTGTTTTGATTTGATTAAATTATATTAAATTAATATAATTCTATCGCTGATCTATAACGATCTGTGGTTTATAAAAACTAGCAATGATTCTAACAGTGTACATTAAATGTAAACAAACCTGAAGTTCGAGCGCGGGAAACACGTGCACCAACATCATTTTATTGATAAATTTTTAACGGTAACTTTACATTAAAAACAAAACAATTGCTGTTATGCAACTTATTAAATATGAATGTTTATTTTATTTAATATATACCTATATATGTTTGTTCAGTTTATATATGTGACCCTATAGAGCACAAAAGCAGTCATAAATAGCTGTTTACATATATATTTACATAATAGTTGATTTTTCTTTTTATGCCAAAAATCATTAAGCTATTAAGTAAAGATCATGTTCCATGAAGATATATATATTTTTAAAGTTTCCTATTGTAAATATATCAAAACTTATTATTATTATTATTTTTTTTTTTAAATGTACTTCATTTGAACAACTTTAAAGATGATTTTCTCAATATTTTTTTGTGGCACTTTTTTTGCAAAAGTTTTTGCAAGTTTACAAAATTGACACTCATGACTGGTTTTGTGGTCCAGGGTCACATATGATTTAAATATAAAATATTAATATATTTTTTTTATTTTAAGGTTAGGCTATATACTGTATAAATTATAAATAATAATATTTATTAATTAATTTGAATTTTATTATTATTTCTAAGACCTCCTAGCCATTCATTTGAATGTCCAGACCACAGTAACTTCCTGTAAGTTTGCAGCTGTCACTCTTGTTTACAGTTTTGCGTGTGAATGTAACTGCACGAAGCATTTCTCCAGGACTGTGTTGTTGCTGTGAATCTCTGAATGTGCTCAGGGCGAGCAGCTTCTGTCTTGTTGTGCGTGTTTGGCCTAAAGGACATTACAGGTGACAGTGAGGTCAAGCTGCTTTCGGGTGATGTTTGTGTGTTCCTGAAATGCTCTGTTGGATTGTGTGCCGCAAAACTATTTCAGGTTTATCCTCATGAAATTTGCTGGACTTACAGTTTTATTAAGCAGGAACTTTCTGCACTGAATCCCATTTGACAGGGCTTAACTTTAAACTAATAGCTCACATTGTTCACCTTTAAAGCTAGTGTTTTTTTTCTTTCAATGCTGACCGACCGGCCTTTTGAAGTCTCTTTTAAAATCCCTGGAAATATTTGTCTGTTCTTTGAACCTGCAGACGTGGTCATGAGTAATGATGGCCTTCAGTTATGTGAATTCTCAATTTCATGGAGAGCTCAAATCCTGCGCCAAAATACTTGAATGATAAACCAATTAGGACCCATGTGTGCTGGAGATGTGTGTTTGTGCATGCATGCAGAGCGAAGTTTACTATGAATGATACTAGACAAACCTTTGTGATGTCATTAGTATTCATAGTCATTCATGCACATACTTTTATAATGTTGGATGGACACACACACACACACACACACACACACATATGAATGTGTATTTAAAGTGTATGTATATGGGTCAAAGAACAGGCAATTCTGTTCACTCCTGTTTATCAGCAAATTGTGTTGAAAGCTTGACAGAAAATGCCTTTTTAATGTTGAATTTATTCATAAATGGATTTCAGGTGGGAGTATTATTTTTTTTTTAATGGCATTTGCAATTTTTACATTTGCATTGCATTTTCTGGTTTATTTGTTTACTTAAGAGTTTGAGAACGAATTGTCCCCAGAAATGAGCCAAATGTGCAAAAAAGTGCAGCTGGAAAAGATTATTCGTATATTGATTATTAAAAAAGCAAATATGTTTATTTTATATTTATGCATTTGGAGACCCTACAATCCTCAGTTTGCAGCATATTGCATTTCAAGGAATAGATCACCCCAAAATGAAAATTTGCTTGACATTACGGTCTCTCTAGGGCCATCCAAGATTAGGATGAGTTTGTTTCTTTAGGCATTGCATCAGATGCTCTCCAGTGAATGGGTGCCGTCAGAATGAGAGTCTGATAAAAACATCACAATAATCCACAGCACTCCAGTCCATCAGTGAACATCTGGAGAAGACAAAAGATGAAACAAATCCATCATTATGATGTTTTTAACTCAAATATGAGTCCATAATCAATAATTCTGAATGAAGAAACAAACTGGCCTGAGGGTGAGTGTTCATTTTTCGGTGCACTATTCCTTTAAAGTTTTTATTTTATCAGTCCATGCTTCGCCTGTCCTGACATGCATTATCTCTCTGTTATTGCCAAGAAAATGCTTCGCTGCTTGACCTGTGCCAGTATGAATTCAACCCCAAATGCAGTTCACCTTGTTATCAAGTCAAATATCTTTACAATCGACTTTGGCAGCGTGTACAGCCTTGAGTCTCTATCGGCTTTGCAAGTCCACATCCCTGCAGTTTTTCCTTGTCCTTCTTTGCAAAACGGCTCCAGCTCGGTCAGGTTGCATGAAGATCATGAGCCTTGGCCATAAACTCTGTGTTGGAAGGAGTCCAGATCTCAGTCAAAGACGTGCGGTGTGTGTTCGACAGACATGCGTTAGAAACACAACGTCTGTGTGTCTGCATCTGTTCAGGCCGAAAGCAATCCGTCAGTGATATAACTCCTCATTCATCCTTGTCAGAAGCCAAACGAAATGAAAAGTGCTCCACGACTGCAAAACAAACAGAAGCTGAATGCCTTGAAAAACAGTCCAAACAGCAGAGAAAGTTTGACAGAGCGCTGTGTGTTGAAAGCTCACAGTTGCTTGATTGTTTATATTGTTTCGAAGTGTATTATTGCACAGCTTTATAAATATAAAGGTGTTAGTATTTCTAATATAGATGCATGATTTTAGACAAAACTGACATTGCATATTGCAGTTG
Organism: Carassius auratus; assembly: GCF_003368295.1. NCBI lineage: Eukaryota > Metazoa > Chordata > Actinopteri > Cypriniformes > Cyprinidae > Carassius > Carassius auratus. The sequence continues at coordinate 1,524,433 of NC_039257.1, read as the reverse complement.
TGTATTTATTTATATATTGCAATATGAAAAGATAGGAATTTTCACTAGAATAGCTATATTTGAAAACAATTAATCATCTAGAGTGAGCAGAGCGACTTTTATATTTGAGGAAGTGCATCTGTGATTGACAGATAATTTATTATTAATTACATTTTCATTCAGTCCAGTTCAAGTTTATTTCGATGCAAATCATTGCAAAGCAGCTAATATTTAGTTATAGATTATTAGTGGCATTATCATCTAAAGTTGATGCATGAATGCTATTAACAGCTATGATTAGATGTTGTGATCAAAGTTAAAATTATTATTAAACACGGAATATATAATACTAATATTGTGGTGTAAAATGAAAAAAAAAAAAACAGTTTTATTTTACTGTAAAATTACAATGCTAATGTTTACATCTTAATTTCTTTTAAGACATCGAGACATATTTATATAATAGCAAGGTACAACGGGGCTAAAGGAGCATTAATTAGTTAATTAATTAAATTTTTTTTTTTTTTTTTTTACTTTTTGGAATGAAAATAAAAATATTAAATCGCATATTTATATGAATTATCATAAATTAATAAGTAATTAACATGCACTGCTCATACAAATAATAAGTTTTTATATTTAAATATTTAATATGTATATTTTTACATTTTACTTTTACTTGTACATAGGCTTTTTAAACAGAGATATTTTCATGATTTAAATGCTTTTCATCTCAGGTGGAAAAAACCCTCCACAAACACGCATTAAAGCAGGAACCTGAGCCAAAATGCAAATTTAAATGTGTTTATTTTAAACATTTGTTTGTTGCTGTCAGTGACACAGAAATTACACAGCTGTATTTAGATTAACGACTCAATACCTGCAGAAACTCTGTAAACATTTCCCACTGATTTACATAAGCAGGGAATAAATGGCAAGTAATTAGCAAAAGCAGATATTTACCTATTAAGATGCAGCAGTATATTATTCAGTTAATTGCGTTACATTGTGCCGGACAGTGTTTCATACGCTGGGAATGGCTTGTCATTGCAGTGATACGAAGCTTTATTATGACACACGTCTGTCGGGGGATTTGTGTATTTGGTTTAATTGTCTGGTGTCTGGTGACATTTGAGTAACACGTGAGCTCAGAGTCGACTCAGGTACGTCTCTCCGTCTCTCTCTCTCTCCCACACACACACACACACACACAGACTCATGGCTTGATTCATTGCGGGTGACACCTGCCAGGACTGATGAGTGTATGTTGCTGCTGTTCTGCTCATTATCATACAGCACAGACCAGAATTCGATTAACCCGCTCTGATCCTAGCAAACTCTCTCTCTCACACACACACACACACACACACACACATGCTAATGCTGCAGAAATACACACACGCAGTCACATACCTACACGTCATTAGCTGTTAAATATACTCGCAAATGATGGATCTGAATAGGTTGCTGTTTTTTGATATGAGAGGTCATGTTTTACAGCCATTTTACCGTGGTGAATTCAGTCTACTTAGTGCTTTCATGAAATATATGTGTTAAATGTGTCTCATTTCTAGTGCGTCTTTCTGTATACCAGTCATTTAGTTACAGTAAAGGTTAAATGAACATTTAATTATTGGTGGTTTTGTGCCTTCCTGTAGACGTTTGGAGAAGGAAATGAGAGAATAAATAATTACTGCACATCTAATAGTATACAGCTATATATATATATATATATATATATATATATATATATATATATATATATATATACAGTGTGTGTGTGTGTGTGTGTAAATATATGTTTATGTGTATATAGTTGTATACTTAATATTTTTATTGCATACATGGGTTTCTGATCATTTATGTTTGTTTATTATTTATATAAATTAATTTTACAGTTGATCTTGGTGTATACAACAATATTTATTTAATAAACTAATTTTGGTTCCAGCATACCAACGTTTGTTGGTATGTTTTTTAACTTTAATATTTGTCATTTCATACTTTTTAATTTATTTGTTCCCTTTTGCATTGTTAATGTAAATATTATTTAATTCTTTTACTTTTGCTTTTTGCTAACGTACACAAAAAATTATGAATTAATTAACAATTAATTAATTGCTTCCTTATTGTAATTCATATTATGATATATTAAAAAAATGGCGAAAAAATGGCGAAAAAATATAAATGATGGAAAAATCACTCATTTCATTCATTTATTCATTTTATTAACTGGTTGCATAATAATAAATGATTTATAAAAATAATATTTAATTATTTAAATTTGCTTTCGGACTCAAAATATAATTATACTATATAAATATAAATATGTATAATCCTATTCTTAGAAATAATTTATTGTTGGTGTTATATACGTTGGGGCAAAATGTAGAAAAAATATATTATAACACCACCACCACAATGAATTAATAAACAAATTTATAAACAAAACGTATTCAACACCACCCAATCATTCTCATTCCCGTAGTTCCAGATGTATTACCATAAATCACTGTTTCTTAATTTAAATACTATTCCTTGAACTGTCTGCTTGTTAATGTAACGTCTTATATGTTGTGCTTACACCTTGTTAACTCTATTGTTATAACAGAGCCTCATAGATAGATTGATTTGGCAGATGTGTCAGCTTTGATTAGCTCTAGTGTCAGCAGGTGCTTCGTTTCACCATCGAGGGCACAACGCTGTCGACTCTGTCCCTGGTGAGAAGATGCTTGTCATGTATGGACGAGTCACGAGAGACTCAGATCCCGATTCTTGAATCCCGTCCAGGCTCTTTTGATGCATCTGAATTTTAGACACATTGCAGTCTCACCCCGATGTGTACTTAGTGTGCCTGGCAAATGGATCAATTTAAGTCATGCATATTCATAACAGGAGATGCAGTTCTGAATAATAATCGTGGCTGTGGATTCTGTCAGTAATAATGTTTAATGTTGTGTCAACAACAAAAGTTTATTAGGAATCCTTAATGCTAGCTACTGTACATTTTTGCAAGAGTCTAGAAACCTGTACATATAATTCAATGCATGCATGAAATGAACAGTAGAGGCAGTAAAACACCACTTTTAAATAACTTTTATACTATTTCACACCAATAGTGATTATAGAAGTAGATTAATTTTTTTGCACAATTCCTTGCACAATACTATGACCTCAAATCACTTTTAACACAGTGCATAAATCGTTAATTAACACATTTTGACATTTGCATCACATAAGCAGCTCCGAATCTATGGCTTTTCTGGTGTAGTAAACTTGCTCGGTAGCTCACCCGGTACAGTATTGCACTTGAGATGCAAAGTACCGGGTACAATTCTGGTGAAATACTGGTCATGATAAAAGAGCTCAAAGGCTTGTAGAAGCATACACTGCATTGTTTGCATATGTAAATATAATTCAATGCATGTATAAAATGCCCTATTTGCAGAAATGTTTACAGAAGCAGATTATTAATCAACAATTCCTTTTACAATACTATGCTATGAATTGTAGTGCATGCTTTGTAAACGCATACATTTTGATGTTTGCTTCACATAACTAGCTCCATGGGCTAGGCTTTTCTGATGTAGTAAACTTGCTCGATTGTGCACCCGGTGCAGTCCTGTGAAACACAAGTCATGATAAAAGAACTCAAAGACATTTAGAAGTTGAGATAAAATGGCAGAGCTACTTATTTTTTAACTGATGTTTTTTAATTGATTAGCTTTAGTACCTGGTTCAGGTGCATTATTTTCAAACCTGATGAACCTGATAACCTTACATTTTATTTTCAAAACTGCGTGATTTAATAACATTTTTGCCAGAACATACACAGCATGCACCGGACATCAATATAATGTCATACTGACTAATTTGGTTAAAAATGAAAATTGGGTTGAAAACAGAACCCAACGTCAGACTGATGTCAGTCTCCAACGTTGGTCAGACGTTGCATTTTGGATGAAAATGAAAATCTGGTTGACGTCAGAACCCAACGTCAATCTCCAACGTTGGTCAGACGTTGCATTTTGGATGAAAATAAAAATCTGGTTGACGTCAGAACCCAACGTCAATCTCCAACGTTGGTCAGACGTTGCATTTTGGATGAAAATGAAAATCTGGTTGACGTCAGAACCCAACGTCAATCTCCAACGTTGGTCAGACGTTGCATTTTGGATGAAAATGAAAATCTGGTTGACGTCAGAACCCAACGTCAATCTCCAACGTTGGTCAGACGTTGCATTTTGGATGAAAATAAAAATCTGGTTGACGTCAGAACCCAACGTCAATCTCCAACGTTGGTCAGACGTTGCATTTTGGATGAAAATGAAAATCTGGTTGACGTCAGAACCCAACGTCAATCTCCAACGTTGGTCAGACGTTGCATTTTGGATGAAAATGAAAATCTGGTTGACGTCAGAACCCAACGTCAGACTGACGTCAATCTCCAACGTTGGTCAGATGTTGCATTTTGGATGAAAATGAAAATCTGGTTGACGTCAGAACCCAACGTCAGACTGACGTCAATCTCCAACGTTGGTCAGACGTTGCATTTTGGATGAAAATTTAAATCTGGTTGACATCAGAACCCAACGTAAAGGTATACCTTTATCGCAATTTACAGAACTGTCACCACAGGCACGTTTTCCAGTTTGTGTTTGATAGTATCAGAAATGTTTTTTTTTATGGTTGGAAAACCGTTCCATTAACTGTCTGGTGATTAATGTTACTTGTGTTATCCGGGCTTGCACAACTACTCATCTTGACTAGATTGTGATTGGCCAAATAATTGTTTATCTCATATAAATGATTCACCGCATGCTGGGCAGCATCAGCGCTCTGACAGCCAGCTGGAGGCTTTGACATGACGCATATTCCCATCGCCAGATTCATGCTGCTTTGTTGTCATTAAAAACTGGTATTTCAAGAGTCTGAACATTATAGAATTAGATTGTTTAGTCTTTTCAAAATGCATTTTAAGTTGGTATTTCATATTACAATATTTGCCATACATGTAAAGTATGTTATACACTCAGTATCTGCTGCAGTTTTCATCTGCATGAAATGTTCTCCAGTTTCACTTTATTTTAACATTTAACTGCTTTTGGGTGAACAAGGCTGTATGGACCGTTTTCCAATAGAACGTGCTTCATTTACCATTTTTTAATGTTTATGAAATTGTGCTTTGTGACCCCAAAGTTTCACTATTTTACATTTAATTGGTTTTGGCTGAGCATGGTTGTGTTGACAGTTTTCCAATAGAGAGTATATTAGAAACGCTGCACTTCATTTAAAGGTCTGTTTCACCTAAACCTGTTTTATTTCTGTGATGATTTACTTACAGTCGTGTTGTTCAAAACCTCTACATTTTGGGGGGAAATATATTTAAGATCTTTTGAAGTCATACAACTCATCAACTCAGAGTTTATTAAACCTTGTTTTTAAACCTTGGCAGGAAAAACAAGCCTCCGCTTTCATTGTATTTAAAACAGCATTTTTGAAATGCAAACTAAAATCAAGGTGGAAGGAAACTTGTGCAGGTTTCAGAACAACATGAAGGAAAATAAATGATGAGAGAATTGTCATGTTTAGGTGAGCGATGCCTTTAAGACTTAGTTAATTGAACACTATTAAGAAAAACTTCTTATGACCTTGTCTGCCATCATTCATGAGCTTCTGCATTTATTGTATTATTCAAAAGCCATTTACAGCTCCGCAGAGATAAACAGATACACCATTAGTGTGAGGTAAACAAACCACCTCGTTAGAAACCAGCATTTGAAGATCTTAATTAAGGTGTGAAGTTACATGTGCAGGAGTCTTACACCCACTCCAAGCATCTGTCTATTAAATATTAACATTAATAGATCAATATAAATTTATAGAAAAGTTGTCATGGTCAAATGATTGACTCTAGTTCTAATATTTAATCTTTCAGCCTTGGTTTGATGGTTCTACAAGCATAAGAAACTAAGTATAAATCACTTCGGCCTGAAGTATGTGTGCATAAGTTTTAATGTAATGCAGAGTTGTGCCAAGACCTAATAACATTATCCAAACTAACAAGGTGCTTGGGAAATGGAGCCGATGTTGCCAGAACTTAAATTTTTCAGGAACATTAATAATTAAGAGTTTCATTCACGGCACATAAACAAACTGAGAACAGCGCAGCACTTCCACAGAGAAAAACCTTCATTATTTACCTTTACGTGCAAATAATGACACAACTTAAAGGAAACGGATGCTTTTGGCAGCGTTTTAGCTGAGACACAGCAAAGCCAGAATCCTGCAGGGAGAAGAAGCTATCGGGAAAGATAGCGGACAAAACAGAGACTGTTTGGAGGGAAAGACTGCACCACGGTGATTTACTGTCACTATTTTATGTATTTGTGCTATGCTGTGCTTGTAAATCTCTCGTTATGTCGTTATCACCAAATATTGGCTTCAATGTTTCTGACAACTTGTTTTCTGTCAATTAGCACAGGTTTTGTATTTCTTTTTGTAGCTGATTGATTGTAGGCCTCATTGATCTGAGCTCATGCACCTCAGATTTCACCTTTCACATTTGAGTGGAAAATTCACTGAAAAACTGAGGTGCATAAGACCTACGATCAATCGGTTCCAAAACAAAACCTGTGCTAATTGAAAGAGAAAGAAAAAACAGTTAATAAGATTCAATCCAAGGTCTGGTGATAATATATCATAACGAGATGTGAGCAGAACAATGTAGCTAAAGAAATATTATCAACAATATGATGTTTCATATGCTTTAGTATCGATAATTATTTACATTTTTATAACCTTTTTTAAAACAAAAAGCAATATAATTTTTTTCTTATATTTAAATTAGATTTTACTAAATAAAAATTAAACAAATATCTAATGTCTAATTTTTTATATGCAGATTTAAGGAAACTTTTGTCTTGTCTTCCGAAGCTACAGAAGGGCGAAATAAGCAAAATGATGCAGCGCATATAAATTGTCAATGCAAGGAAGTAACTCTATAAAAAAGTTAATTGCGTCAAACTCATAAAAATCTAATATAATTTCATAAATTGCATAAAAAATTATGAACAAAACAGCATCATGTATTTATGCATTGCTTAATCGAAAGAGCCGAAGCACCATTGACACAGATTGCATTTAAAAACATATGAGATGCAGTGAAAAGGAATAAACCTCCACAAAGTTGTGACGTGTTTTCTAAACGTTTAAACTGTTTTAACTTTGTATGACTTTATATACATCTTCTCCGCATTGAGCATCTATATTTCTCTAATATTTTGAATGAACAATGCAGCAACAGCTCGTCTCTTGGGCAAGACTAACAAAACATTAAAATGTTTAAACGTCACTAACATCATTATCACCGAATCTTGTGTGTCACTGGTGATGCTCACTGATGCACACCCAACATTCAAATGTTTATTTCAGATAAGACTGAAATTCATTCTTTATTCACAATCTCCTCATCACAGGCAGGATCATTTCAGCATGTGTTCGTGTTTGTGTGTGCTATATCGAACATTTTTTTTTTTGTTATCGGAGAAGGTGTACCTCGATAAATATTGATACTGTTTTATTGCCCAGGCCTAGTTGTGAATGATCTTTGTATGAGATTCGGATAACTCTACAGCTCTGAATTTATTGGATTTGATTGCTGCATTTGATACAATAGACCATGTGACCCTTATAAAGTGTTTCTCACATTTATTTGGGATCCACAAAACTGTTTTGAAGTGGTTTAGCCTAGATCTAAAGAAGTTTAGTGAATCTTTTCACCATCAGCACCTGTTAACCTGTGGGGTTCCTCAGGGTTCTGTTAATAATAATATTAATAATACATTTTATTTAAAGGCGCCTTTCATGGCACTCAAGGACACCTTACACAATTAATAAAAAAAAAAAAGACATTACTCAATCAAACCAGTACAACAACAAACTTTAAATCACATAAAAGCCTGCCTAAACAGATATGTTTTAAGACGAGATTTAAAAACTTGATTGACTAGAACTGTTGCGAACTTCTACAGGAAGAGAGTTCCATAAATGGGGAGCAGCAAAGCCAAAAGCTCGTGACCCCAGAGAAGTTGTCCGAGTGCGTGGCTGAACAAGTGTAAGTGCAGAAGCAGATCTTAGAGTGCGGGAAGGAGTGTGTATATGAAGAAGATCATGGAGATATGAAGGAGCCAAATTGTTAAGTGCTTTGTAAGTTAAAAGTAAAATTTTAAAATTCACACGGGATTTAACCGGGAGCCAATGCAGCTTCTGTAAAACAGGAGAAATGTGTTCAAAAGTGGAAGTTTTGGTAATGACTCGAGCTGCAGCATTCTGTACTAACTGCAATTTATGAAGAAATTTGGAAGGAAGCCCATAAAACAAAGCATTACAATAGTTGATTCTTGATGTTACAAGAGCATGCACAAGCGTAGCAGTACTCCTGAGTGAAAGGACAGGGCGCAGACGACTTATATTGCGAATATGGAAAAATGCAGAACGGGTAACACTATTTATGTGAGATTCAAAAGACAAAGTTGTGTCAAAAATGACACCTAAACTTTTGACCTGATTCGATAGAGGAACAGAACAGTTATTTATTTCCAGAGAAGAAATATTCGACTTACTTATTGTATTTTTTGAACCAACAAGAAGAATTTCTGTTTTACTGCTGTTCAATTGTAGAAAATTACTTGAAAACCAATCTTTTAATTCACTTAGGCACTCACCAAGAGCAGAAGAGGGAAACTTAGAAGAAGGTTTAGAAGACAGGTAAAGTTGGGTGTCGTCAGCATAACAATGAAAGTGGATATCATATTTCCTAAAAATGCTGCCAATAGGTAAAAGATAAATAATAAACAGAAGAGGTCCTAAAACAGAGCCCTGGGGAACACCAGTGACAACATAAGTGGGTTTTGATTTAAACTGTTTAAGTTGTACAAATTGAATGCGATCTGTAAGATAAGAACCAAACCAGCTTAAAGCCATACCAGTAATTCCAATAGATTCCAGCCTGCTCAAAAGTATGGGATGTGAAATGGTGTCAAATGCTGCACTAAGGTCAAGAAGTATAAGTATTGATAGAAGACCAGCATCAGCCGCTAGTAATAGATCATTAGAAATCTTTACAAGTGCAGTTTCAACACTGTGAAAAGCACGAAACCCTGATTGTAACTGCTCATATAAATTATTGCAAGAGAGATGTTCACGGAGCTGATGAGCAACAATTTTTTCCAGGATTTTTGACAGAAACGGTAGATTTGAAATAGGTCGAAAATTAGCAAAATTCTTTGTGTCTGTCCCAGGTTTCTTAAGAATAGGCGTTATAACAGCAGTTTTAAGTGCAGTAGGGACAGTGCCAGTAAGAAGTGATGCATGCATAATATCAGTGATTAAAGAGGAAAGAAATGATAAACCAGCTTTAACCAAGTGAGTCGGTAATGGATCCAATTGACAGGTGACAGATTTAGATTTTTGTACAATGGAACAAATGTCCTCAACTGTTGGAATTTTAAAAACAGAAAATGAAAATAAGGGAGATGGCGCAAAGCTAGAATGAGTTTTGTTCCGATCAGGGTTTGGTGAAACCAATTGCTGATGGATGTGTTCAATTTTCTTATTAAAAAAGAGCATAAATGCTTCACACAATTCTGTAGAGTTTATATCCCCGTTAGAACACTCAGGTGGCTTTAAAATAGTGTTAATCACAGAGAATAAAGATTTTTGGTTTCCTACACCAGATCCAATTAAACCTGCATAATAATCTGATTTCGCTGTGGAAAGAGCAGTCTTATAAACTTGCATGTGATCAGCATACAAATCTTTATGAACTACAAGTCCAGTCTTGGAGTACAAGCGTTCTAATCGACGCCCTATGACTTTTAGCAGACGAAGATCCGATGTAAACCAGGGTGCAGAGTTGACAAACAAAACATTCCTGGTTTTCAATGGAGCACAAGTGTCGAGGATCATTTGAAGATTGTCATTATAATGCTGGATTAAATCTTCAAGATTCCCTGAAAGGTCTTTGTGGGGAAGTGTGGACAAACATTCCCCAAGGATTGAGGGATCAATGTTCTTAATATTACGAAATGTGATTGTACGACTCAAATTAGGCTTGAACACAGATAAAGAAACATTAAAAGATACCAGCAAGTGGTCTGACAGTGATAAGTCAGAAGTAGTGCAATTTCCAGGAATCACACCTGAACAGCAGACTAAATCTAGAGTATGACCTTTTGAATGAGTTGGGACATTGATAAATTGCTGTAGTCCAAAACTATCTAGGCATGATAAAAACTCTCTAGAACATGAATTTTCTGTATTATCCACATGGATATTAAAATCACCAACCAAAACCTCGTTTGGAGACAATGAACAAAGAGAAGTTAAAAATGTTGAAAATTCCTGTTGGAATACAGAATTGGCCTTCGGAGGCCTGTAAACAATAGCTATGATAGTTGGTACAAATCCATTGATTTGCAAAGCAACAGATTCAAAGGAAGTATAGTCAGTTTCAGGAAGAACTGTAACTTTCCATTTTTCCTTATATAGTACTGCAAGCCCCCCGCCCCGGCCAACAATGCGTGGTTTACAGATAAAAGCATATCCAGGAGGAACAGAATGGTTCAAATGATAAAAGTCATTACTTTTTTGCCAAGTCTCAGTCAGACATAGAAAGTCGAACTTACGATCAAAAAGCAGATCATTCACGAAAGGACCTTTTTCAGAGATTGATCGAATATTCCATAATCCAAATGAAAGATCGTTCTTACCATCGATAGAAGTGATCGTCTTAGTTGGCTTGACTAAGACACTGTGATCAATAGTCCGAACATGTTTCCTTGGAGGACGAGGGCTCGTGGACCAAATGGAAGGAATTCCACTTGGAGAGACAACCTTAAAACTCCGGCGAGATCCACGATGAACATATTTACGGCGTGGTGTAAAAGCAATATCCTGATGTAGGCTTAAAGCAGACGGAGGCTCGCCATAGTGCATGCGTAGCTGCAACAATTCCGCTACCGAGTATTGATAGAGCGGATACACAGGATGAAAGATTGAGCAAAGGACAATCCACACAATTGAAATCCAGATGAAGGAAGATAGAAGAAAAGTCCGGCAGCCTCGAACCAAATCGACAGGTGAGCAGGAATCCAGCAATGCCGGCAACAGTCTCAGGTCAGGTAACAGCAAAATCTCAGTGAATCTTGGTGAATCCAAAATCGTGCACAAACATCCAAAAAATGTATGTATTTCAGGCAGGTGAATAAAACACAGTGAAATAAAAACGTAATCTAAAAGTTAAAAATGTTAATATCGTTCAAAGTTCCTCAGAGCAGCGGCTGCTAACAGCGCCAGTGTTCGCTCACGAGTTGATCTCAACTGGGCCTATTTTGTTCTCTTAGTATGTGCTGCCACTGGGTTTGATTTATTTATTTTTTATTATTATTATAGCATGTTCTATGATTTTCTTTTCATATGAATCTTTTCACCATCAGCACCTGTTAACCTGCGGGGTTCCTCAGGGTTCTGTTACTAGGCCTATTTTGTTCTGTTTGTATGCGCTGCCACTGGGTTTGATTTTTTGATTTTTTTATTATTAGTATAGCATGTACTATGATTTTCTTTTCAGATTTTTATTTGCTAAACAATTTATCCCCTTTTAAGAGCATGAGAAAATTGTGCTTTTAAGTCACTTTTGTCATGACTGGAAGAGATTAAGAGCTGGATGGCCCTAAATCTGGTTCAGGTAAACTAGGAAAGGACAGAGATTATGATTTTTGGACAGTGCAGTTGTAAAGTGCTTTTTAAATGAATGAATGAGAGAAATACTGGCCATGAACATTTGACATATTATGCATGTATATACATAAATGTATAATATACAGTATGTGCTGTACATGTGACAGAACTGACAATAACACAGACTTTGTATATATGATTTAGGTATGTAACATTGCCTGAACAAAATGTTTCAACACGATTGCAATGTGATTTTATACAAAAGTAATTCAATAAACAAGTTCAAATTAATTGACTTACATTTTAGACACAATATTATTTAGAGCGCATTTTTATCTTTGCGCTGAGAAGAGTGATGACTCTTTGTCAGACTTTAAAACTACAGAGCAGGAGTTAGCGAATCTACAAACACAGCTTTGGCATTCAGAACTCCTTATATAATGATTCTGACCGAGATGGAGAATAATTTTGACTTTCCAACATATGTTCAGTCATGCAATAGTGAAAATGTTTAAAAATGAAAGGCTTTTCCAGGGATTGAAGGCAAGAGGAGAAAGTTTTTGGCCAGTGATGCAAGACCTCTGCAGGGTGCTGCTAACGCTTCAAATGAAAGTCCTGTCATCGCTTACTTGTCCACATTTCCCTCCAAACCCCTGTGTTCATCTGCTGTGTTTTTGTGTGCTTGCAGATGACATTGAGACGAGAAATTCGATTTTTAATAGTGTTTAAATGACTATTTAATTGAATGAAAATGTTCCTCAGCTGCAGTTTGTTAGTTTCAGTCCTGAATGACAGCGAAGTAAATCCAGCCTCTTATTAAATTGAAAACAGATTTGAATAAATAATAAAAAATAATGAGGCCCATAGCATTTAAATCCCTAAAACAAACTTAATGAGCACTAGTCACAAGTCAGAGAAAGCAGCTCTTGCAGAGACAGACGGATGAAGATGTGAGACACTGTATTGACATTGTGAGCCGCTGTAAATCAGGGATGAGGTTCAGAATGAACTCGTGCTCCTCGTGAAATGTTAGCAGACGGAGGAGAGGCTTTTAGCACATCTCTAGAGCTGTGCATTTCTTCCTCTCTCAAAACACACACTGTTGAATGTAAATGATTAGCACTCAAGTCTTTTTTCAAGTAGAGTTGAAGTTTTTATTTTTGTGCTCCACTGCAAAAATAACTATGAAAGTTAGACTTAATATTTCAATATTTATACATTGTAATTATTAACCTTATTTTTGTTTAATTCATTTAAATCACAAAACCGCTGCAAATTTTTTTTATCATATATATATATATATATATATATATATATATATATATATATATATATATATATATATATATATATATATATATATATATATATAAAAATGTCTTTTTTTTTTTTTTTTTACTACATTCTGTATTTTCCATTTAAACATTTCTGGATTCCTTTAAAAAAATTGTTATCAAAATGTAATAAGTAAACACAATGTCTGATTAATTGAATAAAAAGAAATAGCAATAACTGTTAAATGTTTTGATTTATTTATTTTACTTTCCTCAGAAATTCTGTTGTGTATTAGAATTTTTCTGGTGAAGGTAGAAAACATTAATTTAATTAAATTTAATTCATAAAATTAAAATTAAATAAAACCTTTCTTTGTTTATTATTATTATTATTATTTTTGATAAAATTAAAACAAAAAAGTATAATTATTCCTTAATAATTATTATTAAAAGCAGTAGTGTTCTACTGGTACAATAGTAATATATTTCTGTCACAATTTCTTCAAGTTAAACCAAACTTTAATTTTGACAGGTTTTCGTGAAGATCTTTAAGTTTGTGTTTATATGATATATCTATATATTTTTTTATTGTGGCAGAAATGGGCCTCCATAAATAACAACATACGGCTTTGAGATTACATATAATTGTTTTTTTCGATGGCCAGAACTTATTCTAAGCTACATTTACATGCATTTCGCACAGTGCACACGAATACCGAGTGGTTTGTGAGAATGCATTCACACGCACGCTAAAAATGAAGCGCACACGCTGTAATCCATTAATGGGTTTGTTCATTCTGTGGATGAGACTCACGCCACTGCACTAATCACTAATTCTCTTCTGTCAGTGGAAATCTACAACCACATCTACACGCTTTTAAAGTGACCTTTCATTCTCAACTGCATGTCCATTAGTACTGATCTCTAGTCCTGCTCTCAGTGTGTGTGAATTCACTTCGCTTCTCCATTAAATGAAAGATCACTGACAGCCACAGAAACGTCTCATTCCCAGACAGCAGAAACTTCTACTGAGAGCAGAGAAATGGCTTAGTTCTCTTATAACCAGATTATCAACATTAACATGGAGCTGGGTTTAAAATATATTTGTAATATGGGGTTTTATTTTTTTGCAGGAGAGAAATGCATTAGATGCTTTTTTATTATTAAAAAAACAACCACAATGTCTTCATTTGATTAATATTTTTTTTTAAAGCAGCACAGATTTGTATAGCAGAAAGATTCCATTTGGCTTTAAAAGTATGATGTTAAAAAAACTGCATGTATAATGTAATACATGCTAAAAACAAAAAGTTATTTAAAGTAATATGATTTTTGAGTTTTGGATACTATAATTAATCTTACATTTTATTCTTTCATTAGTCTATATAAATGTAAATGTTTTATTCTTATATATATATATATATATATATATAAAACTTAATTATTAGCATTTTTATATTACTTTAAAGTTTATCTTTTTATGTGTATTAATTCTTAACTTCTTTTAATCAATTTTCAATAAATTCAAGAGTTGTACATCTAGTATAGTTTCACAAACATAATTGTATTCTTCTATACTTTTTAAAGATACAATCTATTTATTTAATTTTTTAATTTAATTCTTAATGTTCAATATAATTTTTTTTAAATATTGTATTTATTGGTTTTAATTTTCAATATTTAGATATTTTTTTTCGTTTTGAATGTTAATTTTAGTTAATATAAATTTATTAATTATTTAATATAATTAACTTTTATTTATTTTATATATTCATGATTAACTTTTTTTAAAAAGTTGCAATTAATTAACTAAAATGTTTATCATTTGTTTTAATTTTACATATCATTTTTGCATTAATTTTTACATTTTATTTATTTGAAAGCAGATTTACAGACCATAAAGTCCTGTTCTTTTATATATTCATATTTATTTTAATCCCTCAGACTTACACTGAAGGTAGGAATAGAACACCTTAGCAACGACATAGCAACACCCTGGCAACTACTCAGAACACCCAAACAACTTGGCATTGACCACCAATCACATTATCATCAGTTAAGTGTGTAGTAGTAGTTGCTAGTAATTCTCTGCGCTCAGCATTACTCTCACGGCTGATGTTCAGTCCGAGAACAAATAGCGTCTATTAGTTGAACAGCACAGGGTTTAACAAAGGACATGCAAACACAAATCGCACAATCTAGTGGAGAGCTTTGATAGATGTCAAGCCGAAGAATTCAGTGTTCCCTGTGGACGTCTGCCGCCTGAAGTTAACTCAGATTCATAACGCTATAATAACCCTGCCCTTGCTTTGAATAATATTGTAAACGACTTATGAAGCGCCTTTATGGCAGAGACCCCAAAAATGAGACGACCTTATGACATCATTAACGCAGATGAGAGAGACTAAACATTTGTGCGATACGCATTTGAGTTTTTGTATTATGCAGGGCCTTTATTAGACTCATGTTGTAACGAACATGACTTGGCTGTTTTTATCCATTTTGCTGCAAGTCATTCTAATCCACAAACACTTTCTGAGTCTGCAAGTTTGTGTTGTGATTAAAGGAAGTGTTAGTGATTACAGGAAGAGTTTGTGATTTATAGGAAGCGCTTTTGATTATAGGAAGCGTTTGTGATTATAGGAATCGCTTGTGATTATAGGAAGAGTTTGTGATTATAGGAAGAGCTTGTGATTATAGGAAGAGCTTGTGATTATAGGAAGAGTTTGTGATTATAGGAAGCGTTTGTGATTATAGGAAGAGTTTGTGATTATAGGAAGCGTTTGTGATTATAGGAAGAGTTTGTGATTATAGCAAGCGTTTGTGATTATAGGAAGAGTTTGTGATTATAGGAAGCGTTGGTGATTATAGGAAGAGTTTGTGATTATAGGAAGCGTTTGTGGTTATAGGAAGAGTTTGTGATTATAGGAAGCGTTTGTGATTATAGGAAGCGTTTGTGGTTATAGGAAGAGTTTGTGATTATAAGAAGAGCTTGTGATTATAGGAAGCGTTTGTGATTATAGAAAGCGTTTGTGATTATAGGAAGAGTTTGTGATTATAGGAAGAGCTTGTGATTATAGGAAGAGCTTGTGATTATAGGAAGAGTTTGTGATTATAGAAAGTGTTTGTGATTATAGGAAGAGCTTGTGATTATAGAAAGCATTTGTGATTATAGGAAGAGTTTGTGATTATTGGAAGCGTTTGGGATTATAGGAAGCGTTTGTGATTATAGGAAGAGTTTGTGATTATAGAAAGCGTTTGTGATTATAGAAAGCGTTTGTGATTATAGGAAGCGTTTGGGATTATAGGAAGCGTTTGGGATTATAGGAAGCGTTTGTGATTATAGGAAGAGTTTGTGATTATAGCAAGCGTTTGTGATTATAGGAAGAGTTTGTGATTATAGCAAGCGTTTGTGATTATAGCAAGCGTTTGTGATTATAGGAAGAGTTTGTGATTATAGGAAGAGTTTGTGATTATAGGAAGCGTTTGTGATTATAGGAAGAGTTTGTGATTGTAAGAAGTGTTTGTGATTATAGGAAGCGTTTGTGATTATAGAAAGCGTTTGTGATTATAGGAAGCGTTTGTGATTTATAGAAAGCGTTTGTGATTATAGGAAGAGTTTGTGATTATAGAAAGCGTTTGTGATTATGATTATAGAAAGCGTTTGTGATTATAGAAAGCGTTTGTGATTATAGGAAGCGTTTGTGATTATAGGAAGCGTTTGTGATTATAGGAAGCGTTTGTGATTTATAGAAAGCGTTTGTGATTATTGGAAGCGTTTGTGATTATAGAAAGCGTTTGTGATTATAGAAAGCGTTTGTGATTATAGGAAGCGTTTGTGATTATAGGAAGCGTTTGTGATTATAGGAAGCGTTTGTGATTTATAGAAAGCGTTTGTGATTATAGGAAGCGTTTGTGATTATAGAAAGCGTTTGTGATTATAGGAAGAGTTTGTGATTATAGGAATCGTTTGTGATTATAGGAAGAGTTTGTGATTATAGCAAGCGTTTGTGATTATAGGAAGAGTTTGTGATTATAGGAAGCGTTTGTGATTATAGGAAGAGTTTGTGATTATAGCAAGCGTTTGTGATTATAGGAAGCGTTTGTGATTATAGCAAGCGTTTGTGATTATAGGAAGAGTTTGTGATTATAGGAAGAGTTTGTGATTATAGGAAGCGTTTGTGATTATAGGAAGAGTTTGTGATTGTAAGAAGTGTTTGTGATTATAGGAAGCGTTTGTGATTATAGAAAGCGTTTGTGATTATAGGAAGCGTTTGTGATTTATAGAAAGCGTTTGTGATTATAGGAAGAGTTTGTGATTATAGAAAGTGTTTGTGATTATGATTATAGAAAGCGTTTGTGATTATAGAAAGCGTTTGTGATTATAGGAAGCGTTTGTGATTATAGGAAGCGTTTGTGATTTATAGAAAGCGTTTGTGATTATAGGAAGCGTTTGTGATTATAGAAAGCGTTTGTGATTATAGGAAGCGTTTGGGATTATAGGAAGCGTTTGGGATTATAGGAAGCGTTTGGGATTATAGGAAGCGTTTGTGATTATAGAAAGCGTTTGTGATTATAGGAAGCGTTTGTGATTATAGGAAGCGTTTGGGATTATAGGAAGCGTTTGTGATTGTAGGAAGAGTTTGTGATTATAGGAAGAGCTTGTGATTATAGGAAGAGCTTGTGATTATAGGAAGAGCTTGTGATTATAGGAAGCGTTTGTGATTGTAGGAAGAGTTTGTGATTATAGGAATTATTTGAAGGATGGATCTTGAAACATTTAGGGTGTTTACCTATTTTCATGTTTTTATTACATTTATTTTCTACATTATATAATAATGATTTATATTTTGTTTGTTAGAGATGTATTTAGTTTATAAAATAGATGATGATTATGATGATGACGATGTTCACTGTTATTATTTTTTAATTATCTCCCAATTAATTTTATTACGTTAAGTAGATACTAGATTCTAGTATTCCTAATATTTAATGCCTTTATTTTCAGATTATGTACAGTACTAAATCTCGTTTTAAGGAGCCATATATAAACTTTTGTGTATTTATTTATTATTTAAGTAGATAATAAACTCTAATAGTCCTAATATTTTATGCATTTTCTGATGGATGGATGTTTAAAAGGTTTTTGTTTAATTTATTTAATAATTATTTCATACAATTTAAATTAAATCTATGTTTTATCAATTCCATTTTCTTTATTTATATATTTTATTTATTTACTTATTTAATTATATTTTATATAGCTTTTTATTAATTTTTCTGCTTTTTATTTAATTTGTTATTTATTTATTTTTATTTTATTTATTTTTTTTTTCAATGTTGGAAATCCCATTTTCCGAGGATATGGTGCTCTGAGCCTATTGTCATCTCATCTGTGAGCTTGTGAAAGACTTGGGGACACCTCGCCGGATGCGATTTATTCAATAAGTTCACAGAAATGACACGCAATACAAAACCCTTTTGAAGCCAGCTCTGATGCCAGGGAAACGTGCCGTTATTGCAGTAATATCAATATGTCGGCTATGATACAACAAGAAATCTTTCTGAAGAAGAGAAAAATAGTCCAGCGCTGAGATTTGACACTGGGAATGTGAAATTACAGTCAGTTTGAGTTCAACTTACTTTGCATTCAGATGGATCTGCTTCCTCGTGTGCAACCAAATATCTGTGGATCTGTGCCGCCATTGGCTGTATTTTGATGAATTTGATGAAAAAGCCTTCAGAAAGAGCAAAGAGGGAGTTCTCATTTCTCCAAAGCAAATCCCAGCTGATTTGAGGCATCTGTTATTTAAGACCGAAAGAGCTTTATTGCATCGAGCACAGATATTTCAGTGCAAACATCATCAATAACTGGCCTAATATCAGCATACAAGCCGATACTGTGTGTGTGTCCATGATAAATAATAACTAGCACTAATTATGCAACTGATGAACAATAATTTAGAGTAATTAAGAGCTAGTTTTAAATAGTCACTGCTTTAAATAATTGCTTTGTTCCTCTTTTGTAAGTCACATGTCTGATAAATGTTAAAACAAACCCTAATAGTCTTTTTACTAGCATTTAATATTTTATTTTTCTGAATATGTACAGGATCATATTTTAAGGATGAATATATATTTATTTATTAACTTTTTATTTAGTTTACTTATTGTACTGTATAACAAACCCTAATAGTAGTAGTATGTATGCATATTTCCACTAAATATGTAAAATAAATTGTTTTTGGGTGAATATTTAAAACATTGTAATATTTAAATGATATTTATTTATTAGATTTTTTTTGTTTTAATCAATTTTTTTTATTTATTACATAAATAATATAAACCCTAATCGCTTACACACATTTTTTTCTGAATATGTAAAGCATGTTGTTTTGAGGATGAATATTTAAATGTGTTATATTGAAATAATATTTATTTATTTTATTTTTATTTATTTACTTATCTTTTGTGAATATGTACAATATCTTGTTTTAAGGGTAAATATTTAAACATTTAGGATTTTTTCATTAATTCTTGAAAAACGGGCTAAACACCGAAAATTACTGTATTTTTAATTAATTAATTTAATATACATTTTTCTTTTTTTTTCTTTTTTTACATTTGATATTCTTTTGCTCTGCTTTACTACATCAATGCTTATCTTTTCTTTCTCCCTTTTTTTTTTTTTTGTTTTTTTTTTTTTGCATGCAACTTTGTGTTTTATTAGTTTTATTCTCTGGTCAATTTTGATACTGGCACTACACTTAAAATCAGGAAATGAAGCTTCAGTTGTCTAGTGGACTCATTAGTGATGCAGTAGTTAATTGGGTCACAATCTGCTGTCCAGATCATGACACAGCAGCTTTAGAGCCGAAGATGTTTCTTTCTGGACTCTTCTGCTCGGTCAGGCTGAGGTTGTGATATTTAGTTCGTAATAATGTCCTCCTGGGCTTTACAATCTCTGGATTCTGCCCGGATTCTGCATTTTTCTTGTAGTCTGTGTGCTTTATAAACATAAAGTGCCCACAGCTTCAAAATAATGAGGCATGACATTTAGCCTACTGCTGGTCTGGAGCGAGAAAGGTCAAGACACCAGCCTGAATTCTGTGCAACTCTTTAATGTGCGTCAGCTAAAACAAATCATTTGCATTCAACTACTCATTTCATCAAGAATATATGATACGTTTTTGAACATGCAAAAAAACACAGAATGTTTGGGTGTTACTATGTGCTTGCTAGAGCTTTCTGTATGTAACATGTGCTGTAATAAAGATGTTTTGGGTGGATTCTAAGGCGTTTCTAAATAGTTTTTTTAGCACATTACCATTGAGGTGCTAGTCAATGTTAATACATCTGGATAGAGGTTTGATACGGTCACTAAAGCAATAACTAATTTGCATTCTAGTCTTGACTGAAGAAGTGTTGGATGATTTATGCATTGTTTCAGGAACTACAGTGATCCGGTTTTGATTTAGGAGGCAGAAAGCGCATTAATCTCCCACTGATTGGATTAATGTGATTCTCATTCATAGCAGATTGAGAGTGTTAGAGAGAATAAAGCAGAGTCATTCAGCGAGGATCGCAGATGGGTTTGGGGAAAACATTCCAATCAAACAATCATAGTTTAACCCTGAATCTCCCGTCTGCATCCTAACACCTGTTTCCCATCGTATGACCAATTTAAAGAAACAGACTTCAGCGTTTGCATATTTTATGAATATTTTATAAGTCAGAGACCTCTCTCTCTCTCTTCTCTCTCTCTCTCTCTAACTCGGTCGAACTCTAGTCCTCATTATCATTGGCTTTCATGGGATTTATGGGACTGGCCTGTGGGATTTTAAGGGGTCATTAATCAGAATAAACGTCTCAAACAGCTGTGTGTGCTGATTCCTCTGCTGTTCTGAGCACACATTCTGTTTTATGTGATCGATAAGGAGAAGCAGGGCCACAGAACCAGGTCTGTTTAAAAGCACATGCGTCTGGACCTCAGACTCACTGCGGCTGGGGATGAAAGCAGAAGCTTTTTTCCACCGACCAACCTTCCACCTCGTCAATCCTCCCACAGGCACCTGCACTTCATGCCGCTTTGAATGATTCAATTAGGCTGTTTTGTAATGCTGTGGAAATCACTTTTCTGAGCTCACTGGTTTTGGTTATGTAAAGACATTTCAGATTGAATCCGCTCTGCTTCTTGCATTCAGAATACCAGCAAGTTTTTTTTAATGCAGTTATCTTCATTGACTGAGATCTGAGGTGATTTTCAAAGACTAATTCATCAAAAATTACAATAATTTCATTTCATTTAGTTCCTATTCTGTGTATCTTTCTTCCATGTAAGAAGATATTTAGCTAAACATTCATGCTGATGCACCTTTCAATGCAATGAGTCTTATGAAATCCATTGCATTTTTTTTTTCCAAATTTTTTTTTTTTTTTTTTTTCCCAACTTGCAGAATATTAAGAATTTTCCAAATACAGTTTTTTCCCTTTAAATTTAGTTGTACCTTCTTTAATGGTTAAATAAAATTTTAGTAATTCTGTTTGGAATGATATCAGAGTGTGTTTAAATCATACAATTTTCATAATTTTAAAATAATTCATAATTAAATAAATGTAAAAAATTATTTATTTATTTTTTAAGATTTTGCAGTTTGTTTTGAATGTAAATGAACATTCCCGCCTTCTCTAGGAGAAAGTTTATTTATTTTATTTAATGAGGTAAAAACATTTTCTGTTTATGAATTCTTGGCTGTTTCACAGATGAATCTCCTCAAGTCAGGATTTCCCCCTCTGAACACAAGCGCAGATTTTTATTTAGGATTTTGGTGTTTTTGATAGAGACGTGATAATACGAAAGAAGCTTATCAGGATCAGAAATATATGTTTTCTCAAAGTCAGCATGTTCCTGAAGCTGTGCAGCTTTAATTAAACATCAGATTCACGTTCGCTGTCAGATTGATCTCTCACATCCCTAAAGGACACAAAGCAGACGAACTGTAGCAGAAATACAGAATTATTCTGTGCACACACACACCAAGACACCAATGCTGTGATTTTTTTGTTGTCTGTTATGGTAATATGTTCATGTATAATGTCCACATATGCAAGGCAAGGTTGTAGGAATGACAAGCAAGTTTAAATATGGAAGTGAATACACAATACTAAATTACCATTCTGTGTTGTGAACTCCACAGTTTAAATGTTTAACCACATTTAGGTTTTCTGTCTGTTAGGATGCTGTCTTAGATGGCAACTGATTATGTCTGTAGTGAACTGTGAGACCAGCTCATTATGTTTTAGAATAAAGCTTGCATTGATGTACTTATTTCTTAATTATTTTGGTGTTTCTATGCAGTTGAGGGTGTTTCGTTTGGTTTCTAGGGCGTTGCTAAGGTGTTCCGGGTGTTTTTAGCATGTTGCAACGGCGGTTGAGGGTGTTTCGGGTGGTTTCTAGGGCGTTGCTAAGGTGTTCTGGGTGTTTTTAGCATGTTGCACGGCGGTTGAGGGTGTTTCGGTTGGTTTCTAGGGCGTTGCTAAAGTGTTCAGGAGTGTTTTTAGCATGTTGCCCTGCGGTTGAGGGTGTTTCAGGTGGTTTCTAGGGCGTTGCTAAAGTGTTTGGAGTGTTTTTTTAGCATGTTGCCCTGCGGTTGAGGGTGTTTTGGGTGGTTTCTAGGGCGTTGCTAAGGTGTTCCGAGTGTTTTTAGCACGTTGCCCTGCGGTTGAGGGTGTTTCGGGTGGTTTCTAGGGCGTTGCTAAGGTGTTCCGAGTGTTTTAGCACGTTGCCCTGCGGTTGAGGGTGTTTCGGGTGGTTTCTAGGGCATTGCTAAGGTGTTCCGAGTGTTTTTAGCACGTTGCCGCTGCAGTTGAGGGTGTTTCGGGTGGTTTCTAGGGCGTTGCTAAGGTGTTCCGAGTGTTTTTAGCACGTTGCCCCTGCAGTTGAGGGTGTTTCGGGTGGTTTCTAGGGCGTTGCTAAAGGTGTTCGGAGTGTTTTTAGCACGTTGCCCTGCGGTTGAGGTGTTTCGGTGGTTTCTAGTGCATTGCTAAGGTGTTCCGAGTGTTTTTAGCACGTTGCCCGGCGGTTGAGGGTGTTTCGGGTGGTTCTAGGCGTTGCTAAGGTGTTCAGAGTGTTTTTTAGCACGTTGCACGGCGGTTGAGGGTGTTTCGGGTGGTTCTAGGGCGTTTGCTAAGGTGTTCCGGGTGTTTTAGCATGTTGCACGGCGGTTGAGGGGTGTTTCGGTTGGTTTCTAGGGCGTTGCTAAAGTGTTCCGAGTGTTTTAGCACGTTGCCCTGCGCGTTGAGGGTGTTTCCTTTGGTTTCTAGGGCGTTGCTAAGGTGTTTGGAGTGTTTTCAGCATGCTGCCCGGCGGTTGAGGGTGTTTCCTTTGGTTTCTAGGGCCGTTGCCTAAGGTGTTTGGAGTGTTTTCAGCATGTTGCCGGCGGTTGAGGGTGTCTTCCTTTGGTTTCTAGGGCGTTGCTAAGGTGTTTGGAGTGTTTTTAGCAATGTTGCCCTGCGGTTGAGGGGTGTTCGGGTGGTTTCTAGGGCATTGCTAAGGTGTTTGGAGTGTTTTCAGCATGTTGCCTGGCGGTTGAGGGTGTTTTGGGTGGTTTCTAGGGCATTGCTAAGGTGTTCGGAGTGTTTTCAGCATGTTGCCCCGCCGGTTTGAGGGTGTTTTTGGGTGGTTTCTAGGGCATTGCTAAGTGTTCGGAGTGTTTCAGCATGTTGCCCGGCGGTTGAGGGTGTTTCCTTGGTTTCTAGGGCGTTGCTAAGGTGTTTGGAGTGTTTTTAGCATGTTGCCCTGCGGTTGAGGGTTGTTTCGGGTGGTTTCTAGGGTGTTGCTAAGGTGTTTCCGAGTGTTTTTAGCATGTTGCCCTGCGGTTGAGGGTGTTTCGGGTGGTTTCTAGGGTGTTGCTAAGGTTGTTCCGAGTGTTTTTAGCATGTTGCCCGTTTGCGGTTGGAGGGTGTTTCGGGTGGTTTCTAAGGCGTTGCTAAGGTGTTCGGAGTGTTTTTAGCACGTTGCCCTGCTGTGGTTTGAGGGTGTTTCGGGTGGTTTCAAGGGCGTTGCTTAAGGTGTTCCGAGTGTTTTTAGCACGTTGCCCTGCGGTTGAGGGCGTTTCGGGTGGTTTCTAGGGGCGTTGCTAGAGGTGTTCCGAGTGTTTTTAAGCACGGTTGCCCTGCGGTTGAGGGCGTTTCAGGTGGTTTCTAGGCGTTGCTATGTGATGTGGTTCCTGGTCTGTTAGGAAGCTCTTTTACAAGCTGGCTGACTATGGTTGGTAGTGTACTGCGAAGCAGCTATTGGAACAAAGCAGTCTCGTTTTGTCTTTCTGTAGTGATCACACAGAGTATTAGACAGACTTTATCTGTGTGGTGAAAACCAGACTGATCTCAGAAACTCAGTGGCACTGTTTATCCTGTCCTTTCGCTTATGTACTTTCAGGAACATTCTTGTAACGAATATAATTTGCAGATGTCTTTATCCATGTACATTTTCTCCAGCTAATGCAGTCCTGTCTGAATTGTCATCTTTTTTTGTCTCATTTTATTCTCCTCTCTCTTGCTCTCTCTCTCTCTCTCTCTCTGTTTTTGCTTTGAGAAAGCATTGTCCTGATAGAAGTAGGTCAGGTGCTCCTAACTGATCCATTAGTTTCAGCTGTAAATTGAAGGACAAAAATAATAAAACTGATTTCTGGGGACAGATGTAGGCTGTGTTTGATTCTCCTCGCCCTGCAGCTCTCTTTCTAATGTGTTATTGGCTCTGTACCGCTGTATGTTTGCGTCACCACTGTAACTATCACCATGAGGACTACTGACAGCTATTCTTTCACATTACACTTTTTGTTTTGAGTCTGTCTGCACTGCTCACTGAAGACACTGTCTGTTCAAAGTTATCATTTAGACAATCTGTTGTTTTTGTTCTCAAAACATTTGGAGAAAAAAAAATTCATACATAATTTAGTGCTTTTAGTTGTTTTAGTCAGACATTCACCTTGTTTCAGAGAACATTTAAAAGTAACATTCTCCTGTTTGAAAAAAATGATAAATGGATGTTTTTAACATCCTTAGAACATTCAGAAATAACATTTTCATAACTTCATGAGAACATAGCCAAGCATTCTCAGAACATATTTTGTTAACTGGTGAAGATCCATTTATCTTAGTGTGAAGAACTTTTTAGTAATTTATAAAACCTGAGCTTTTTGAAAACACTCCCCAAAGTGGATAAATGAAAACGGTGTGGACGGAAAACAGAGGCTTTTAAAAATGATGACCTAATGTGGACAGAGCCAATTCCAGTTGAAATAAGCTTTCACCAAAGTCACCCCATTTGCATGAAACTAAGCCAATTTTTAGCATTATTTGAGGACAGGATGTAACATTTAGGATGCAGCACAAGGTTATAACTGCTTATTTGTAAATATGATATTGAATAGAGCTGGACAAGTACAGTTTTATTAACAACTTTTTGAAAAATAATGTCTTTCTAAAGTTTGTTCAAGTATTATTTGTAAGAAAGTGTTTCTTTCACCTTCAACTCAGTGTTTTACCTGCCATTTCTTAATAATGCACTGTGAAATTTACTAGCAATTTCTTTATTCTTTTTTTTGTGTGTAGCTTTAGAGATGTCAGTTTTCCCCCATTCAAATAAATAAGAGCTGGACTCGACTGCAAATAGCTGTCAAATAGAACAAACTTGCCTTGAAAGTGACTTGGGCTGGAGGTAGACTGTCTGTCTGGACAATCTGTTATTTTCTGCCATATATTTTCACTGTTTTCTGCCCTGTGTCTCTTCAGTAAGTGTGAAATACTAGCAGTTGAGATCTCTCTCTCTCTCTCTCTCTCTCTCTCTCTGTCTGGCTGTCTCTGTCTCTTTCCATCTCATGCTCCTTCTCTAGAGTCTCTTTCTCATCTTGGAGTGTAAACATGAAGGTTTCTATTTCCATAATCCGACAGACTGTATTAGTGGGATAAGCTCTGGTGGTTTTCTGGACTCTGTACAGGTTAAATCCCCATCACAGTCCCGCAGGACGACACGGAGGTTTGCGGAAATCTGTGTTTGCTTTGTGACTGACTACAGTACTCTGATCAAACTCATCTTCTTGACTCATTCGGGTTAGATTTGTTCAGGTAATTGAGCTAAGCACACATCACTCTATATTTTACCAATTAGAAATGCTGCACTTCTCCAAACACTCCATCTGTGTCCCACAAGGCTGTGGAAAGATGAATCCACATAACTCTCATGCTGTCTGAAATACAGTGCTCTGGTCTAATTACTTGGACTGTTTGTGAATCAATATTAACCCAGCGGTAACTAGCAATTAATCTTGTTTATGTAATTGTGCATTCACACTCTTTTACTCCTGCTCAAATCACACAACAAATGCACAGATAAACTTTAAAGTGCACGGAACATGAAAGAAACGACAAAAGTGTAGTGTGTTCAAACCCAGCTAACAAAAATATGTTTTAAGAATGCTATCTTATGCTAACATTCCCATTAAGATATGACAACATCAATAAAAATAAATAATAGTATATA
Organism: Carassius auratus; assembly: GCF_003368295.1. Taxonomy (NCBI): domain Eukaryota; kingdom Metazoa; phylum Chordata; class Actinopteri; order Cypriniformes; family Cyprinidae; genus Carassius; species Carassius auratus. Next base: position 1,497,898 of record NC_039257.1, on the reverse strand, counting down.
TATATATATATATATATAATATATATATATATATATATATATATATATATATATATATATATATAAAGTTCTGTATTTGTTTTAAGAGAATGTTACATTGTATCATTTTGCAAACATTAATTCTTTGTTACATTTAAATGTTTTTTAAACATTCTGAAACAAGTAACATTTAAAAAAATAACAGATGTTTGTCCAACTGAAAATGGTTTGAAAACGTTCCCACAAACATTAAGGGAACATTACTTTTTATTATTTTACAAACATTATTGGAATGTTCCTGAACATTGCAAAACAAATAGTAACATTTAAAAAATGTTAGATGAACGACTAATGTCAGTTTTTGTTTCAAATGTTTAAAAAAACGTATTTCTAGGTTATGAAAATGTTATTTGTTAATTAATTAAACATTAACTGAAAATTCCAAAAACTAATAGTAACTTTAAATGTAGAAAAGGTCCAACTACCCATGAATGATGTGTAAATTGTCATTGTCATGACAGTAGTGATGTTTTACTTTGACTTTATTTTCCCTTTTGAATAATTTTATACACTCTACCAAAACGTTTACAATAAATAAGACTTTTTCACTGTTTCCAACTGTTTTCCACATTGATAATAATCTTCATGTTTCTCGAGCAGTAAATCATCATATTATTCTGATTTCTGAAGATCATGTGACACTGAAGACTGGAGGAATGATGCTGAAAATACAGCGGAGCATCACAGAAATAAATTATATTTTAACACAGATTAACACAGAAAACCCTTTTTCAAGATAAGAAAAATATGTCTCAATTTTAGCACTAGGTACTTCTTTCAGAAACATAAAGTAACTTTTTGAATGGTAGTGAATAATTTGTAATAATGCGAATACAACTGGGGCCTTTTAGTTGATTTTGCTTCTTTATTTGGTTCAAGGGTAAAATGCTCTGAATTATATTCATTAGTGACTCTTGCCCTCCAATGGGTGGTGAAGAATAATCACAGAAGAACATTCATTTGGGCTGGAAACGACTCCTGTTTCCCACAAGGCAGTTAAGGTCACTTTGTCTGAATTATGCATAATGTGGTTCACTGCATGGATGACTTCCTGTTCCTGATCCCTTAGCAATTTGCTAACGATTTTAATACACTGAAGCTGTATTAATCAAGTAGATAATCAATGAAAGGTAAACTTAATGTGTAGTTAGTAAATTAAATGTCAATTTAAAAAAGCATCCGCTGACTTTGTGAATAATCTGTATGATTAAATCTGGTTTCATTTGTGTTTTAGTGTCTCACTCGAATCTTGAGTTTCAATCCGACACATTCAGTATGTCTCTCTTCAAAGTCGATTGATCCAATCAGCTTTCAATGAAGTCATCGGCCGATGAGATTAATTCTGATTCGAGCCTGACTGAAAAGCGTTATTAATGATGAGAATGTTTCTGGAGGTCGTATTGATGAAGTCTGCAGACAGGTCATATGCATTTCCACATCAGTAAATACCGCACTCATATTTGAAAGAGACACACATGAGATTGAAAGCCTTCGCCTCGGTACGCCGATGACCTGTCGCGCGCTTCTGGAATTGCTCTTTGAATGGAAAATTGAATTGAAATGAGTTTCAAGTATCCAAAGTCTCACACATTTAGATGAGAAAATACACTTTAATAAGTCCATTGATTTCAACACTGCTCACTCACGCTTTGACTCTCTCTCGGCCTCAGTTTGAATACTTTTGGACTGTAGTTTGTATATGGTTATATATGCATGTCAACACCAATTCCTCTAAAGTTTATGTTGGTTTTATCTCATCATCAAACCACTGACCGCCTGATGCGAAACGCATACGCAAATGACCAAAAACAAATCATAATTTCTGATCTGATCGACTGCTTTCATGCAATTTTGCAAGTCGGTTTGCATCAGAACAACTGGAAATTAAGTTCACAAGGTGCCAGGTTTAACAACCACCTTACTGTTGTAAAATAAGGCACTTAGTGGCACATAACCTTGAGAAGAACTGTTTTCTCTGAGTTTTATTACTTTTTAACAGTTTTACAAAACAGTCTGTTACAGAATCCAATTCTGGACTGATTTGCAAAATTCTAGGCAAAGTTCTACACAACTCGAGTGAGAATGGGAGCAAAAATAAATAAATAAAATAAATAAAAAAAAAAGAAAAAAAGAGAAAAATGCTTTTACTTTAATTAAATAAAAATATGTATAAAAACTGAATATTGATCAATTTTTTGAAGCTCTTAAATGTCTTTTTATTCTTACATTTTAAAAAATCTGATTTTATATTATTAAATATATTATTATAATGTTTTTTTATAATAACAATTATATTTAGAATACTAGAAACATATAATATTAAATATGAGTTGGCTATTTAAGTTTTTTTTTGCCACCCTTATTGTATACTATAAAAACTGTTGTAAATTAAACAGTAAAAATGTAAAATAGCTATGATAAAAACCAGTTAATTAGCTAAGTTCCCTGACATAAAAACTGATATTAAATCTAACAACATTCAGTTTAATTTTACAATAAACACTGTTAAATTTTGGAAATTTTTGGAAGTGAAAAATAACAAATTACAGTGAAACTAAATCCCAGTGTGACGCTTCACATTTGATGGTTTTTCATCATGTTTATTTCTTTTTTCTTATGCTGTTAAATGAATGTGTATTGCATTATTTTATTGTCATGCTGGTGTGTTGTCTTTGTGTGTATGTGCATCTTCTCTAGATTAGTATTTCCCTTCTCAGCTTGTGGAAAAGCTAGTTGTGATGAGCTTGTGTGTCTTTCCCCTCACTGCCTGTGTTTTTTAATTGTTGTGTGTTTTATAAACGTTCAAAACTGACTTTAGTATTTGAGCAGGTTGCTGTTTTAACATTGCATAAAGAATCAAATATACACTCTTTTACTATAAATTTAAATGTTGCGGCCATATTTTTACTGTAAAGTTGTGGCACATTTTACTGTCAATTTCACAGATTTTTGTAGAGAGTAGGATAATGTTTTGCATTTAGCATAAACTGTTGACTGTCATCTTCTTTTATGTTCAGACTGAGTGACCTTTACCTTTGACAGCAGTCCTCCAGCATTAATCACAGAGGAATACGCTACACTGATCCCAGATCAGAACAGATTCCCCGCAGCTCTCCTGTCATTCACGCAGCAAACTCCACACTTTCCCGTTTTACCGCAGAGGTCCGTCTGCCGCAGAGCATGTGAGAACAGCTCCATCCTCCAGTGCCACAGTGGCAGCTATTGGATATTGAGGGATGTGTGCCGTGGGAAATAAGTGCAGCACTACAGCTGGACGATGGAGATTGATGGTGCGCCGGAGGAGAAACCAATAATGAGAGTCAGGAAGCCTTTACCAGGGTCATTCTGTAAAACCAGTGTGTCACTTATTAACATATGCAAATTGGAGGTTTGTGGCATTTAGTTCAGGTTGGAGCCTGTCAATAAACTAGTGCACTACCTTAATTGATACTTTTAGTGCTGTACCTAGCGTACTGTCTTGGTAGATTTAGTGTGCTACAATAAATAAGCTTTTGTATGCATTTAAAGTGATATTATTAAGTTATTGCATTTTTTGGTCTTGGTCATTGACTATATGAAGAAATATGTATGTACAAACCAAACCAATAGCCAAACCAAATGGCAAAAAAAAAAAAAGAAAGAAATGAACTGCATTATTACAAACTTTTGCAGATATACACATTTAAAAATTATAGTTATAGCATTTTTTTTTTTTTTTATGCAGGGTCTTGGCTTTATAATAAAATAGGTATGTATAGTCAATATTTATTTGTTTGTTAGTTTTTTTAGGCCCAAATCAAATGTCCTGTTGTATATTGGGCATAAAAGAATGAACAAATAAACTACAATAAATGAAAGAATAAATGTACTAACTTTTGCAGGTATATGCATTTAAAATGATAGATATTGGCTGTTTTTGGTTCAGGTCATTGGCTAGATGACCAAACAGGCATTTATAGTAAGTGATTTATGTATTTATATATTTGGTACAAACCAAATGTCTTGCTGTAGACTGGATTTAAATAAATAAATAAATAAATAAATGTTTAAATAAACTGATACGGTCAGTTCTCAAAATATCAAAAATTATATATTGATTGAATAGATAAATGTATTAAACAGTTAATTTCTTTCTTCGTTTCATAATTTAATTTATTATTATTTTTATTTATTTAATCTTTTCATATTTATTTTTGTTGTTTATTAATCTAATCTAACATGAACAGGGCTCTAGACTAACTGGTCACACTGGTGCACCTTTCTTTCTTATAGGTGCACCTTAAATTACATTTTCGATCACATTGCATTAAACACCACAGTTTTGACAAGGCAATATTGACTTGTAGCCTAAATGATTAAATAACAATCTGGTCAACATAAAGTTCTTTATTTAAGCACAATTCGACAAGAAAGGTAACTTATTAAAAAAGTGTCGGGCTGAAAATTAAACTTAAAACATCTCAAGATAAATTAAATAAAAATAAAATCTAAACTAAGTGTTTTAAGGGCTTCAAACTGAACATCTCATGGCTCAATGTCTTATGGACTATCCTCAATTGCAGTCACATCTCCTGTAGTTTGTAGTGATGGGAAGTTCAGATCATTTTACCGACTCTGACTTTTGAGTCTCGTTCAGCAAAACGAACGAATCTTTTTTCGAGTCATTTCGTTCATTTTAGCAAAATGTTATTAAAATATTAAGTGCTACCTCCCCAACACATCTAGTACTTACGCAAACGTTGATCACACTACAAACTATACAAAACTAAAATGCTATAAGATAAAGAAAAAAATACTCATTCTTTACCTGGGTCTTCAGTCTGTGATTAGCTCATCTCACCTCTTATCTGACAAGAAGTCTTTGGGTTTAAGTCATTCCATGTTTTGGGAAGACTTTGACGAGAGGGTAGCAAACTTGAGGCCTTCTGCTACCTCTTCTAAGACCTCAGATGCTATGATGGAGATGCGGGCCAACCTTGCAGAGCCACTCTTACCCCGCACATCAGACCCTCTGGCCTGGTGGAGGAGATGTTCACCAGTATACACAAGCCTTTCTGAAGTCACAAAGACAAGACTTTGCATTGTGGCCACATCCGTGCCATCTGACATTTTTTTTTTTTTTTTAAACTGGGCAGATTATCTCAGATAGAAGAACTCCCAGACTCAGCCCATCCAAGGTCAGGGAGCTTGTTTTTTTTTTAATAATGTAAACATGCCTTAAAGCAAGTCCTAAAAATATAGCCACAGTGTGTTTTTTTATTTTAAAGCTTATTTATTTTTATTTATTTAGAAAAAGACTAGCTTGTTGTGCAATATTTTTGTTGTTGTGATTTTAAAAGGTAATTTGTTATTGTTATAAGGCTCCGTAGCTTTAGTATCTCTTAATTTTCATTTATTTTTTATTCAAATGGTTTAAAATTATTTTGGGAATAGTTATCCTCTTTGATATAAAGTTTTTATTTTGGCACAAAAGTGTTATTTATTTTAAAACGCATTCATTTAAAATTATTATGTAAAAAAAGCAAAGCTTCTTGTGCAATATTTAGTTTTTCTTTTTTTTAAAGTTCATTTGTTAAGGTTATTAGACCCTGTGGCTTTATTATCTTTTAATTTTAATTTCATTTTTAATTATTTACATTTTTATTATTTTAATTTATTTTGGAATAGTTGTCCTCTGTTACAAAGCTTTTCTGTAATAAACAATAAACAACTATTCAAAAGTATGTACAGTGTTTTTAATGTTTATAAAGTGTCATATGTCACAAAAGTATGGTTTACACAGACAATCTGATTTGATAACTGCACAACTAAACAAAAACAAACAGACAGAAAAAAGATCAACATTTTAAGCATAACCAACTCTTTATTTCCACATTCAGTGTTATGGAAAAGTACCACCATGACAGAAATTAAAAAAAACAATTTGAAACCAGAAATGCATCACGTTACTGTAAGAGTAAATAATACTAATAATAAATAAGTACTACGCACCCATTTTGTAAGGAAAGTTGTAAATTAACTAATTACTCTAGCCAATGTTGTCACATCACAGGACAAAAGAGCGAAAAACCCGAAGAACCGAAAGATGAACTATTCAATTATCTGCATTCTTTTACTGTCTATGGTTAAGTGTATGGGTCTGTCACGTGATTAAGGAACGACTCGACCTGAAGACTCATGAGATGAACTAATCAATTCTCTTTCCGGCTCATATTGCATTGGGATTAGCGTATTGGGCTGTCACGTGATTAAGGAACGAGTCAAAAACCCGATAGACTCGAACTATGAACTAATCAATTCTCTTTCCGGCTCAAGACTGCATTGACTGACAGGTGAATGAATTACTACTACTAGAACAGAACCCATAGAATAATGCGCATGCGCGACTGAACAAATCACTCCCCGAGACGACTCGTTCTTCCCGAGTCACATTAAAGATTCGTTCAAAATGAACGAATCATTCAAGAACGACACATCACTAGTAGTTTGGCCTTCATGATCTTTGGCCATGGCTAAACCAGCTGGGTTTGATCAATTTAGCCTTGTCAAATCATCATGACTTTCCCAAAATCTATAGATATAAAACAGTTCAAGCGTATAACAATGTTTAAACGTTAAACACAGATAAATGCGCTATATCCAATAGTTTGTGCGGTGACTCTTCAGAACATAAAGACGCCAGCGTGATCACTTGCATTTTTTAAAGTGGATACACCGTCATTTTTGCTCATAAAGGTAAGAGTAATACATAATTCGTTATGGCAAAGGGTATACTTTTATTTGTGTGCACTCACACTATTAATAAAACATTGTGCTTTTATAAAATAAAGAAAACAAACATGATGCGCTTTCTGCCATCTCTTCTTTAACAGGAGTACAAAAATGAACCGAAACAGTGAAAACATGCCTCACAGAAATGATAAATATATCTCTATAAAACTTTAAATGACTACGTAATGAAATAAATCGAAAAACAAAAACTGATCATAATCCATAAGATGCAATTCTCTCTCAGGAGCGTCTGATGAGAGATCAGATCAGATCACAGAAAACCCATGAAGTGTCCAGGTGTAAACACTCAACCAGATGCTGTAATAAAATGGTCCACCCTGTTACTTTTCTGCATTTTTTCCGCTGACAGCCTGAGGTCAGAGCTTTTTCTTCCATGGGTCACATGATGCCCTGAGAGAGAGATCACATGACCACAATAAAACACAGTCTAAATCCTGCACGATATCACCAATCCTGTTCAATCAATCTATCACTCTATCTGTCACTTTATCTATCGTTATATCATTCTTTCTATCCACTGTTATTTTCATTCTGTCATCATTCTTTCTATCCATCGTTCTTTCTTTCTAACATTCTTTCTGTCCATTGTTATATCATTCTATTTATCAATCGTCAATCGTTTCGTCTATCTATTTTTCTTTCCATCCATCATTTTCAGTTCTTTCTATCCATCCTTCTTTCAGTCTATCATTCTGTCCACTGTAATTGTTCTTTCTATCCATCGTTCTTTCTTTCTAACGTTCTTTCTGTCCATTGTTATATCATTCTATTTATTGTTTTTTTGTCAATCGTTTCGTCTATCTATTTTTCTTTCCATCTATCATTTTCAGTTCTTTCTATCCATCCTTCTTTCAGTCTATCATTCTGTCCATTGTTATTGTTCTTTCTATCCAATGTTCTTTTTATCCGTCATATCGGTATATCTATTGTTCTTTCTCTTTTTTTCTCTGTCTGTCGTTCTTTAAATTCATCATTTTATCATTCTTTCAATCCATTGTTCTTTCTGTCCATTGTTATATCATTCTATTTATTGTTTCTTGTCAATCGTTTCGTCTATCTATTTTTCTTTCCATCCATCATTTTCAGTTCTTTCTATCCATCCTTCTTTCAGTCTATCATTCTGTCCACTGTAATTGTTCTTTCTATCCAACGTTCTTTTTATCCGTCATATCGTTGTTTATCGTTCTTTCTATCTCTTTTTTTATGTCGTTCTTTCTAGCCATCATTTAATCATTCTGTCCATATATTGTTCTTTTCTATCCATCGTTATATCATTCTTTTTTTCTGTCTATCGTTTTTTAACCATCATTTAATTCTTTATCTTCAACCTTTCCTTCTATCAATCGTTTTTCTATCTATTGTTCTTTCCATCCATCATTATAGTTATTTCTATCCATCCTTTTTTCTATCTATCATTCTGTCCATTGTATTTGTTCTTTCTATCCTTCGTTATAACATTCTTTCTATCTTCCTTTCTGTCCACTGTTTTATCATTCTATTTATCGTTCTTTATCTCTTTTTTCATCTGTCGTTCTTTCTATCCATCGTTTTATCATTCTTTCCATCTATTGTTCTTTCTATCCATCATTATTTCATTCTTTCTATCCAGCATTTCCTTCTCTCTCTAGTTTTATCGTTCTTTCCATCTATTGTTCTTTCTATCCATTGTTATATCATTCTATCTATATTTGTTTTATTGTTTTTCTATCTATTGGTATTTTTTTCATTGTTAGTTCATTCTTTCTATCGATCCTTCCTTCTTTCCATCTATTGTTCTTTCTATCCATCATTATATCATTCTATTTAGTTTTTTTATCAATATTTTATCATTCTTTTATCCATCTTTATTTCATTCTTTCTATCCATACTTTGTCTTTCTGAACGTTTTATCGTTCTTTCCATCCATCCTCATATCATTACATTTTTAATTTCTTCTATCTATTGTTTTTCTATCTATCGTTCTTTTTCTCAATCGTTTTTTCATTCTTTCTATCCATCATTACACCTTTTTCCATACTCCATCTTGCTATCGTGCTGTCTTTTCTGTTTTCTGTCTATCGTTCTATCTATATTTCGTTCTGTCATTCTTCCTCTCATCATTATATCGTTCTGTAGTCATTATGTCACTCTATCTGTAGTTCTCTCTCTCTTCTGTACAGTAGTTCAGTACAGATGTCACTCGTTCTCAGCTGTGTATCTTCCACATCAGTTTAACTCTTCTCATCTCTGTCACTGTTCTTAGGCTTGCTGTTGCACTCGTTTGTTTGTGGCTGTTGTTCATGGCCATCTCTCTTTCATCTGTCCTCTGGTTTATAGAACAGTACACATGTCATTGTGTCTGTGTGTTGCGTCAGCCGCTTCTCATTCAGTCGCTGCAGGTGAGTGAGAGACACCTGTCCACATTAAACTATCCCGCAGCGGGTCAGTCGAGACACACTTACTCATGAATTACACCCGAGTCTCACCCGCAGAACTAGATGCTACAGGAGTTAAACCTGATGGGGTTTCACCAGCTCAGAAGAACATATTCAGATCATTTACAGTCAAAGAAACTTAATCTTACAGACCAGTGTTGATTTACTGTTTTTGAGATGCTATTATAGATTTTCTGTTTTATATTTTCTGTTTTCATTTTTTTTGGTCATTATTATAAGTTTTATTTTTAACATTTTAAGATGTCTTTGTAGATTTCTTAAATGGCCAACCCTAAACTAAAAAAATTGTTTAGTCTATTTATTTGATAATATTGGTTAATGCAGTCTGAAAAAATAAAACAAAAAAAAAACAAATAAACAATTAAAACACCCCACAAACAATAAGCATTGTTTGTTTCTTACATTAAATTCTTTAAATTAGTTGTATAATGTTTATTTATTACTTTTTATTACATGTTTTTTTTTTTTTTTTTTTCATTTGTATTCTTTTTTTATTCAGATACTATTAAAAATTATATTATTATTTTGGATTATTTTATTTTTATATTTTCCACATTCCACATCCAAAACAAAATTATTTTGTGTTTTTGTCATTATTATAAGTTTTATTTTTAAATATTTCTAAATATATTTTTAAACATTTTTATTTAAGTTTTATTGATTTTAGTAAATATTTTTATTATTTTTAGCACATGTTTATTTTATTTTAAGCTCGCAATTTTTTTTTTTTAAGAGATTTAATAGTTTTAGTCCTAGTTTAAGCTATAATATAACTGAAATAAACCTAATATAACTGACATCAGCTAGATCTCACAGACCCCAAACATAAAATACAATCTTAACAGCCAAGAGGAATACTTTTTTATTATTCATTTTAATTAGTCCACTGTTTTATAACTCTTAGACTCACTTTATTTCTTTCTGAGTTATTTTTTACTGAAGTACAGTATGAACTTTGCCTGAGATATTTATCTTAATATTCCTCAGGAAAAGTCAAACTAAGTCAAATGTTGACATGCTGTAAGAGTACAGAGCTATAAAAGGAATATCTCAGATCATCTGATGAGAAATGATCGAGGTTTTATTGAGATCTTGTGATTTTTGAGGATTCTCTCTTAGGAAATCTGAGCGTTTTGAGACATTACTGAGATTTACTGTGCTGTTTTCATTCAGTCTGATTGCTTCGCTTTTTCTTTCCTTTGTGAATACCATTGGCACACGGTTTGTTCCCAGCATGCTCTCCTGGAGGTTTGTTTTCTCACTCCGGGCAGGTTCAGGGCAAAGGAAAGCGGTCTGACGGAGCAGAGGATGATGGGATATGAGCTCTGGGTGTAATGTTACATGCCAAATTGGTTTCGTGCTGCAGAGCCTCTTCCTGATTTGGCAGCTGTGCAGCTCTAGGCATGATGGGTAAAATCAAGGGATGCTCATTTACTCTCAGTGACAGCATTGTTTTTTATTTAGGGATTTATGGTTGGTTTGTGGGTTGCTCAACTGAAGAAAAAAACTTTGTAATCTGTTTATTTTTTGGAAAATATTGTTTAATTGGAAGAATAAAATTTTTATTTTTGTATGATTTATTGAAGATTTATTTTATTACATCTCATTGACTTAAATGATTTTATATAAAGCCGGTAAATATACTAAATAAACCCAAATGCTATTTATAAAAGAATGTTTATATAATTAAAACTATTAAATAACATTAATAGAATATTATATATTATTATATTTTGCTGTATCTTGAATTATATGTATAGTTATTTATTATAAAAATATTGATATAATTAATCCAAATCCTATATATATATAGGATACATTTTTGCATTTTTATACTAAAATAAAATAATAAATTGTTTACTTTTTAATTTTAGATTTTTAGATTTTGGTTCAACTGTATGGTATATTAATGTTATATTTATTATTATTTATAACAGTATTAATATAATTTATTTATTAAATACAATTATATTTTATTCATGCATTGATTTTTGAGGACATGACATTGACTTGAGCTATTTTATTTAAAGCCTATTATAATACTAGATACATTTCTATAGTATATATATATAAATATATAATATTTTTTATGTTCTAGTTTAGCTGTGTAGTACATTAATGTTAGATATTTATTCAGTATAATGGTATCAATATAGTTTATTAGCTGCTATTAAATATTTTATTTATGAATTTATTATTTCTTTGGCCATGTAATTGTCTCCAGTTGTTTATATTATATTATATTATATTATATTATATTATATTATAGTATATTATATTATATTATATTATATTATATTATATTATATTATATTATATTATATTATATTATAGTTTAGCTGTATTTGAATGGTCATATGTCTTATCAAAAACATCAAATCCATCCTAATAATTCTTAATGTTTTGCTCAGAAAGCGTGTGACGGTGTTCTGCAGGGATTTCTCCCTCGAAGCTGCAGAAAGGCAGTAATCCACCTTTTCATGGCTCTGTCCATAAAGTGCAAATCCCCCGAATCATGGCTCACATGCGGTGGTCCACGAGCGTCAGGAAACTCCTCTGGGAGATTGATTCAGACAGGACTGCAGCGGCTGACAGAGTTCACTCTCTGAAGTGTAATCCTGGGGATCGAGGGCCGGAGAGAAGATCTAATGTTGTTGTTGTTTTAAGTGTGAAGGGTCCGGACGCATGGCAGAGTGCACGGGTCTCAGCGGCGAGGGTTAACTCTGCTGATAATTACAGCGATCTGACAGCTGCTGTGGAAAACATCAGGTTTACAGGTGATGCTTTAACATCTGAGCATTAACACACAGTCAGGCCTAAAACAATCATCTTCTTACAGACCTGAGTCTCAGTCAAACTCTTCAGCATCACTTCAGTGGCTTTAATGTAATGGTGAATGTCACACATAATAAAAAACTATGTTTTGTTGAAATGCATAACAAGTATATTTGTTCCAAGTATATTTGCTCTATTCTGTTTGTTTACTTGTTTGTTTGTTTGTTTTTTAAACCATGTACTTTTATCTATCTACTATTATCCAACAAATGTTCCAAATATGTATTTATTATTTCTTATACTGTATATTATAATATTGTGATGCCTAAATTTACTAGCATACAAACTATTTTACTTTTGAATGCATTTAGTAGAATATATTTATAATATTGTTTCTTTTTTCTTTTCTTTTTTTACAACTTGTGTATTATAATATGACTATTGTAATGTTGTTTTATACACATATTTTTATATTCGTTTTTGGTTTGGTTAATGTTTTTTAATTACTTTAGATTTATAATATGATTTTTTAAAAAGTTAATATAACTAGGTATGGCTTAGTGTTACTTGCATGTAATTATGCATAATATATTGTTATTATAATAGTATATGCATGTAACATGTCACAAAAACACCTTAAATTTTTATTAAAAATGTTTTTACTAATGTATATTAAGAATATCCATTATATATATATATATAATTATTTATACTATTATGTCTTTATTTGTAGTATAAAAATTTTAATTTTAATGCATTTTAGTTTGTTTCAGTATTATAGATTTATAATATTGATTTGCATTTTTATATTTATTTGCACAAGTTATTTAAGAAAGTTTTACAGATTCATAATATATGTAGATATATTGTTATATTTTCTACAGTATATATTTAAGTTTATTATTACTATTGTTGTTGTTATAATTAATATGAATCATTATTAACTTTATTTGTTATTTTACTAGTGATGGAATAGCTGTAAGGTATTTAGGGGATCATTTCTCCACTCTGTTAAGCGTCTGTCATGAGTTCATCATTGAGTGTGAAGTGTGTGGTCTACACACACATCTGTGCTCACACCGTCACGTCTGTAGGACAGATTCGATCCGGCTCGGAGTCTGATATTCATCTACAAGCTGGTTTTGACGAGTGTGTGTTCTCTGGGATTCTTATAGAAGAATCTACAGGCCTGAGGTCTGATCGCTGTGTGTGTGTGTGTGTGTGTGTGTGTGTTCATAATTTGGAGTGAATACTGCAGCCATCGCGGTGAGTTTTCTTCTTCTAACGCTGGCTGGAGATAAGCTGATATTCTTCTATTTTTGATCGATATCTCTGTGAGTCTGAGGTGTCTCATGAATTTAATTAACCTTGCTGGTTTTCCAGCCCGAGCGACTCTCTGCAGTAAACAAACACACATCCAGCGCGTGGAGAAGAAACATTTATCAGAGGAAGAGCGAGCGGTGCGTTTGGCTCCTGGGTGGGTTTGGAGGAGGCAGCTCTTCCATCCAGATAAAAGATAGAGCTGAATTTAAAGCAAACAGACAAACAAAGGAAAGGCAGATGGAGAGAACAAACGAAGGCTTCGGGTCGGGAGAGGTCAGTTTATTTGTGAGGCGAAAACAGCAGTTTAGCTGAAAATAAAAGTTACGTCTTCATTTTCTGTCTCAACTGACCTTCTATCTTCCTTGGAGCACAAATTAGATTATTTTTTAAATTTTTTTCCTAAATGAATACATTTTAGTTTAATTTTCTGAAATGCTTATTTTTTTGTCCGCAGCTCTCAATTAAGTTTTATTATTTTTTTATTAATATATATATATTTTTTTATCAATAGTATTTCAAAGTTTGGGCACCTCTGGTTTATGTCATCGCAAAATATAACTTAATTTTACTATCACAAAGCTGTATATTTATAGTTGAACTGTTATCACACAGCTCTCTATATAAAGCTGGTTACATATTATCATCCATCTCTCAATATAAAGTTGGATGTATAACTGTTAACAAACAGCTCTCTATATAAAGTTGGTTATATAACCATATAATAACAGAGCTCTCTATATAAAGCTGGTTATATATTATCATCCATCTCTCAATATAAAGTTGAATATATAACTATATAATCACACAACTCTATATAAAGTTAGTTATATAACTATATAATAGCACAGCTTTCTATATAAAGTTGGTTATATAACTATTTAATAACACAGCTCTCTATATAAAGTTAGTTATATAACTATATAATAGCACAGCTTTCTATATAAAGTTGGTTATATAACTATTTAATAACACAGCTCTCTATATAAAGTTAGTTATATAACTATATAATAGCACAGCTTTCTATATAAAGTTGGTTATATAACCATATAATAACACAGCTCTCTATATAAAGTTAGTTATATAACTATATAATAGCACAGCTCTCTATATAAAGTTGGTTATATAACCATATAATAACACAGCTCTCTATATAAAGTTAGTTATATAACTATATAATAGCACAGCTTTCTATATAAAGTTGGTTATATAACTATTTAATAACACAGCTCTCTATATAAAGTTAGTTATATAACTATATAATAGCACAGCTTTCTATATAAAGTTGGTTATATAACTATTTAATAACACAGCTCTCTATATAAAGTTAGTTATATAACTATATAATAGCACAGCTTTCTATATAAAGTTGGTTATATAACCATATAATAACACAGCTCTCTATATAAAGTTAGTTATATAACTATATAATAGCACAGCTTTCTATATAAAGTTGGTTATATAACTATTTAATAACACAGCTCTCTATATAAAGTTAGTTATATAACTATATAATAGCACAGCTCTCTATATAAAGTTAGTTATATAACTATATAATAGCACAGCTTTCTATATAAAGTTGGTTATATAACTATTTAATAACACAGCTCTCTATATAAAGTTGGATGTATAACTGTTAACAAACAGCTCTCTATATAAAGTTGGTTATATAACCATATAACAACAAAGCTCTCTATATAAAGTTGGTTATATATTATCATCCATCTCTCAATATAAAGTTGAATATATAACTATATAATCACACAACTCTATATAAAGTTAGTTATATAACTATATAATAACACAGCTATCTATTTAAAGTTGGTTATATAACTATATAATAACACACATATCTATATAAAGTTGGTTATATATTATCATCCATCTCTCAGTATAAAGTTGCATATATAACTATATTACTCAATATGTAACTATATAAATGCACAGCTCTCTCTCTCTCTCTCTCTCTCTCTCTCTCTATATATATATATATATAGTTGGATATAAAACTATATTAACATGCAGCTCTATATGTTATACATTCTTTACACTCAATTAAAGCAAGTTTTACTGCTTGATTGTTTATATTGTTGCATAATGGAAGCTGTTTATAATATGCAATAATGTAATTATAAATCCAATTTGCTAAATGCAGCTAAGGCATGAAGATACTGAGGTATTAGACACATTAACATGATGATTTTATATAAATCTGTTCTGAAACTTTCACACAGAGGAAAGAAAATCATGTAGAGTTAATGAGGACTTCTCTTTTTCAGGTGGACTGTCCCTTTAAACTCAGGTCACTGAAGTAGAGGACAGTTTGATCAATTGGTGTTGTGGACACACACACACACACACACACACTCTGAATGACTTTGTGTGTCCATGAGCTGGACGTGTGTAATGTTTACAGAGCGGCTGCGATTAGTGCAGGAGTGAGGCGGATCTTGACAAAGATTGATCTCATCCATCTGCAAAAAAAAAAAACAAAAAAACACAAGAGCAAACTCCAGACTGACAGACTTAGACGAGTCTGGGCTGGAAGAGACTGACTGACTGACTGACTGATGTCGTGTCGACTTAAACAGGAGAAGAGCTGAAGCTGCATGTCGTCTCAGATCTCTAAACACTGATCAGTCAGCTGAGACTCTGCGGGAATCTATACAAGTGTCCATCTGTCCTTCTGGACTGTGTTTCTCGATAACGATGGATCTTTTGCGCTTAAGAGCATTTTATACAAGTCAGTTTTATATGATGGTTCGTTATCGTTTCACGCGTGTTTCCCAAAAATGCACAATCACATAGCTGTGCTTTAAGTGCTATTAAGGAGTCACTATTGTTTGTCAAATGCTGAAATTTCGCCTTATAATTGTTTATTGCATATTTGGATCCCCATTAGCCACTACAAAGGTAGTGGCTATTCTTCCTGGGGTACAACAAAAATAAAAAACAAAATTACATTACATTAATCCAATACAATAAAACATACAAACAAACCCACAATTTATTTAAAACATCAAAATCAGCAATTTACTGTGTACTGTACCATTAAATATTTTTTTAAACCTCATTTACCTTGATAAAAAAACACGTAATATCCGATGGCAATTCATTCCATATTTTCATTCCTCTATACATTACAATCCGTTGCTTGACATTAGTTTTTGAAACAGGAAGCAAAAAATATCCCTTTAATGCATGGCTGGTGTTAAAATTATGACTGGCATTACTATACAGAAGTTTAGAGTACAATACACTTGGATCTCTCGATACTGAAATGTTTCTTATAAAACATAGCAGAGAAAGAATTACCCTGTCCTTCACCAGCAGCCAACCTAAAATTTTGTGCATTCTCATAATATTAACCTTTCTCTTACAGTTCAGAATTAGTCTTGCAGCTCTATTCTGGACTAACCGTAATTTTTCTACATTTTTACTTGATGCACTTGACCATACCACTGGGCAGTAGTCTAAATGAGTAAGAACCGTTGTTTGCACAACTTGAGAGATGCAATACTGTGGTAAAATTTTTGCACATCTCTTAATAACTGATAGACCTCTTCCCATAACTGTTACCATATTTTCTATCTGTTTTAACCACTTCAGCCTACTGTCTAGAATAACTCCAAAAAGAATTTGATCCAAACACAATACTTTTAGTTTTTGTCAAATTTAAAACCATCTTATTATTCCGTATCCACTTTACCGCTAATTGTAATTCCTCATCTAAATCCACAGATAATGTGGATGTATCATCTGCATATATAACTGCCTTTGAACGCTTTAAAACCAAAGTAAGATCATAAATAGAAAATAATAATGGTCCAAGACAGCTTCCTTGAGGAACACCACATTGCACCACTCTTACATCAATCGATACTAAACAATCACTTGAAGGAATATTATCAGTTAACATTTCTTCTTTAAGTTTACTGTATGTACTTTATTTATAAAAAATCATTAAAATAATAGGCAATTCCATCTGATTTAGTTAAAATGGCTATAAAATGTCTCGTAATTGTCGCAGTCGTTCATTTATTGAAATATTAACCTAATGCTGCGTTCCAGACAACTTGGATATAAAATGCACTTAGGGCTTTATGATTACTCTAGAGTACTCATAGATCTACAATGATTTTCAAGTGATACTTAAGTTAATATAAATTTGGGAAACAACCGTAATATTAATAGTTTTTAGGAACTTCTTAGGCTTACGCTGCTTTTGGAAAAAGCAGCCCCTGAATGGTAATATGGTTATATATTCAACTTTATGTGTAAAGCTACAAGAAAATATATATATACAACTTTACATACATATATTGTCATTATCCGGTCATTGAACTCCTGTTTATTTACCCCCAGAAGTCATCATCCACAACACAGACTCACACTACACAGTACACCCTGGACTACATTTCCCATGATCCATTGCACCAATCACATTCACCTGATCACACACAGCACAATCATCAGACATGCTTTATAAGCATTAGACTTCCTCTCACACATTGCCGAGTATTGTTCTGCACATATCCCTCTCGTAGCAATAGCTGCAATACCAAGCCATTCCTTGTTTGTTTTCTTAGTCTTGTTTCGGTTTATAGTTTTCATAGTCTTATCTTAGTTTCTAGATTTCATAGTTTAGTCTTTTTCCTGCCTGTTTCTTGTGTTTTGACCCTTTTGGATACTGGATTACCCCTCTTGCTTAGCCCTCTGGATGTTGTTCGTTCATTGAAGACCCACGCTTGCCCTAGTAATATTATTTGTCTTATCCCTAAAGCGCATATATATATATATATATATATATATATATACCAAAATACACAATCTTTGCAAAATTTTGACAATTTTCCCTGAAATTTCCCTGAAATGTATATTAAGTTGCGAATGACACACGCTTCAGACTAACCTAAATGTCCTAAAACAAAAGAGTCTTTGATTTTTGTATGAATCATTTTCTGAGTATGAGGGCGTCACCTCAGGGATTATTTGTCAGATTGAGTCCCAAAACTACTACTCCTTGCTTTCTGTCCCTTCTCTGTTTCTCGCAGAAAGAGAGATAATTTCAAAGGAGTTTGCGTTGATAATCCCAGCAGAAATCACGCGTCTGGCAGAAGTGTCCGCTGTGATGCAACAGATGTAACAGTGTTTTTCTGTGCCGTGGTCCAGATAACAACTGCTCTGTGTGTGTGATTGTGTGCATGTTTGTGCGTGTGTGTGTGTGTGTGTGTGCGTGTGTGTGCATAGCAATCAGGCTTACTTGCTCATGCAGTTCAGGTAAAAAATTGTCTTCCTTGCCCCCCCCCCATCCCCCCACCCCTCTCTCTCTCCTGATCGCTCATCAAAATTCTTTGGAATGCTCCGTTGTCATGGCAGCAGTGTGAATGTATCACTGCGATGATTCCCTCTGATAACAATTGTGATTTCTCTTCTCTGTCTCTTGCTGTGGTAACACAATTTTAAGATAACCTGCTAGATGAGTGTACAGCATCCTAAGCTGCTGAGACCTTACACTCAGGCACACACACACACACACACACCTGAAGCATTTTTATCATTCACACAAACGTTAATCACAAATGAAATTGACAATGTCTCCATTTTCGGAAATGGAAAGATGCTCAGGTCTTTCTCCCATGAAAAGATGTGTCTCCTGAGTTTCACAGATTTCTGCTCATTTCAGTCAATTTCTAATTTTAGGAACATGTGAGACTGTGTTGATATGTAATGGTTATCTTAGTATTAGTCTTAGCTATGAAATGGCAACCTCTTAACAGTTAAAAAAATAAACTTACTAATTGACTGAATATATAAAATATATAAATAGCCCAAATGTTTACACATTAACAAACTTAATCTCAAACATTTTAGTTAACTGAATATTATTTGTTCCAAGTTAGCCATATTTTAACTGATTTAAATACAATAAAAATCATTAACCAAATTAATGTAGATTCTAAGCCATTTCAATAAATAAATGTTTAATTAAAAAAAATTTATTTATGCATTTAGCAGACGCTTTTATCCAAAGCGACTTACAGTGCACTCAGGCTATCAATTTTTTGTTTTATATATACACAGTACAGGCCAAAAGTTTGGACACACCTTCTCATTCAAAGAGTTTTCTTTATTTTCATGACTATGAGTCACACTGAAGGCATCAAGGGCTATTTGACCAAGAAGGAGAGTGATGGGGTGCTGCACCAGATGACCTGGCCTCCACAGTCACTGGACCTGAACCCAATCGAGATGGTTTAGGGGTAAGCTGGACCGCAGACAGAAGGCAAAAGGGCCAACAAGTGCTAAGCATCTCTCGGGGAACTCCTTCAAGACTGTTGGAAGACCATTTCAGGTGACTAGCTCTTGAAGCTCATCAAGAGAATGCCAAGAGTGTGCAAAGCAGTAATCAAAGCTAAAGGTGGCTACTTTGAAGAAACTAGAATATGACACATTTTCAGTTGTTTCACACTTTTTTGTTATGTATATAATTCCATATATAATTCCACATGTGTTAATTCATAGTTTTGATGCCTTCAGTGTGAATCTACAATTTTCATAGTCATGAAAACAAAGAATTTAATTTCGATCAGTTTTCCAGAAAACAAGACTTACTATTTTAAGTAATTTTCCTTCTCAAGTGAATGTGAGAAAACAAGGTAAAATACTGACCAAGAACACTTGAGAATAAAGATAAACTAAAAATGATTGGCAAAGTGTTTGGAAGCAAAACTTATTAAGCTGTAAAATTAATTTAAAGTTAATGGAGATCTATAAGACTCTCTAGACATATAGACATATTTTGTTTCTAATATTTGTAACGGTCTTAAACCTTCATAAAACCTGCAGAAACCCTATGTTAACCAGATGAAATTAGATTAAATTCATGCAATCTATTCTGTTTGTACACTGGATCAGACATTCAAATGAATGGCAAAATGCAGCTGCAACTAGAAACATGTTTGCCACAAATGTGGAAGTATTATCAGGAATCTAGGCTGAAAGCTGCAGTGTAGTTTCAAGGTGTGTGGTTTTGTTTTACTTCAGATGATTCAGCATCAGTTGCTGCGTTTTGAATGACAGGAGACTTGTTTTTAAAAGAAACATGCCAGTTTATGTACAAACACAGATCCCCTTCAGGGCTTCACACTTTTTGGAGGTGTGCTATGAATAAATAAATAAAAAAGAGAAGTGAACTGTTTTGAAGTGAGCTGTTTTTCTTTTTTAATTCTGAAGAGTTGGACCTGAGAAACAGACATACGGTGCAATCAGGCGAATGTTAATCTGTGCCACCAGGCTCTGCGTTCACACAGTGACTTAATTAAAAAGCATCTTCATTATGGATTGGATGCAGGTGCAGAACCAGAGCGGTTTTTCTTTTCTGATAGAAACAGAAACCCTGCAGGAACTCTTCACCTTTTCAGCAAATTGAAAATAGTTGCTCTCCGGAGCAAGTCAGGATTCAGGAAAACATTGAGCCAATTTAAACAATGCAGCGAAATGTGGCATCTGTGACTCTGTAATCAAAATACTAATTTACTTTTAGTATTAATTTTTAGTTTAGTTTATTTTTTTATTTTTTTGTTAGCTTTAAATTCGGTACAATTCAGTGTTGTTTTAGTATTTCTTGAGCAGCAAATCAGCATATTAGAATGATTTCTGAAGGATACATATAGAAAACCATGTTTCCAGAAAACCAATTTTTACTGTATTATTTTACAAAATAAATGCGGCCTTGGTAACCCAAGAGACATTCATTCAAAAACATTTGACCAGTAGTATATATGCACATAAGCAGAAGAGTGCATGCCTGTATGAAGTCTTCAAGTCTTTAAAGAAGGATGTTATTATACTAAACTGTTATTGAGTAGAATCTGCCATTGACGTGAATGTATTGTCTGTCTATTGAGCCGCTGCTGTCCGAGGTCCTGAATGTGTCAGAAGAACAGGAGCTCTCCATGGTGCTGACATTATAAAACAGCTCCAGAAAGACTTGTACTGCTGTAGTTATGCTGAATCCTCCGCAGCTTTTATAAAGTTAAGTTAGCTCAGACCTTGAGCATTTGTGATATGTGTTTAAATATATTGGAGTCCAAATATCTGAGACCACTTGAGAAAATTAAAGTTAAAGCAAAGATTAATTGAAATTACAGTTGAATTTAGTTTTTTCAGACTTCCTTTGCATTCCAGATGTTTCAAAGAGGGTATTGTGTATTTGCTGTCCTTTTTTTATTTATCCAATAAATAAATAAATAAATATATATATATATATATATATATATATATATATATATATTACGTTTACAATTATTTGTTAATAATTTAATGTATAATTTAAGATTTGGTTATTTTAGTTTTAGTAGTGCAAGAATATTTTATAAATATATAATTTATAATTTATAAAAATAAAACAAAATATCATTTTACTTACATTTAATTATTAAAAATACATTTGAGACTGATATTTAAATTTTGGATATACAATCAAGAGGCAACATGCTGTGTATTAAAAAAAGCAATGAATTGCTAAATTCTGTTTTTGAATTGAATTTAAATTTTCAGTTCAATGCATTGTTGAATGCTCTATGTTGAAAGGTTGCATTATACTCCATCATTGTGAGCTATATATATAAATGTATGTATGTACCGTATGTATGTATATAATGTTAATTGTGACCCTGCTGTGAACTATTCACATATTTCTTTAATACTACTTCTGCAAAGAGTTTGGCATCAATGTGAACATTTCAGCAGATGCAAACTATTGCATGCTTCTTTACTCTCTATTTCTCTCCCATGCATTCTCCCTCTATCAGCTCATCTCTTTCCCACTCTCCAGCCCTGTGTGAGGCCTAGATATGTCTCCACATTTGTGAATCCCTGCTGCGCTGCTGTGGCGTTTGAGTGACGGGAGAACAGCACGTTTCTGCATTAGCCACAAAACTCAGCAAAATCTCCCATTCCTCCTCTGTCTGGAGAAAACAGCGTCCTGTTCTTTCACACTCGTATTCTGCACACGCAACAGGCGGCGGTCTGTCCTCAACACGTCAATGCAATTTTCAGCTTCTTACCTGATTTCACCGCCGCAGGATTTGAGAAACAACCAAAGATATGGGTGTGAAATGCATGCATGCTTCACAATATACATTGAGCTGGAAATAAAAAAAATTCAATGCACCACAGAATTTAGTAACTAATTATCATTGCTATAATAAAAATATATATATATTTTGGTTAATATTATGAATTAGATTTATTATTATTATTATTATTATTTTTTTTTTTTTACATAACTTTAATTTAAGTTAGTTTTACTAATTTTGTTGTGAGTTCCTGTCATTTTAAATATGTCTATATTGTTTTTTACTATTTTTTTTTTTAGTTTGTTATATTAGTACTTTAAGTGAAACTAAAATAATATATTAAATGTTTCCTTGGCAACTAGCTGAAATAAAGTATTACATTTAATTTAAACAAATTATATTTAAAATATCATTTATTTAATATACTTTTTTAATTTGTATAACCCTGTATGATGAGGATAATACTATTAATGTTATTAATAATATTATAATAATATCATTAGTTAATTTGCATTTAAACTATTAAAGAAACCCTGAAGTTAATGTTCAAGTTTAATGTTAAGCCATTAAAAGAGGCTAATGGCAGGCCCCCATTGTGACAACTTGCCCTAATGGTAAGGAGAGCTTTTAAAATATATGGGGCATGTTGTCACACGTTTGCTCCTGGCCAATAAAGGAACTGTAGAAATGTTCAGTAGCTTTCCAATTGACAAGATTTAGGCTAATATATATAAAAAATGGTTTAAAATGCAATCCTAAACAGAGGTGTGTGACAACTAGCCCCGTCATCCTTTTTTTTTTAAGTAAAGAGTGAGTGTTATAATTGGAAAGAGCATGGTGTATATGTACTGATAACGTTGTAAGGATCATACCTGATGAATTTCAAAGCAGAAATGTGGCTGTGTTAGGCAGGGGAAGTTGTAGGTTGTGTTGGTGGTGAAATTCCGCTATTGGCACGCGTGCAAATCCATCTCTCGCGCTCTCGCGCACTATACAGACAGAGCAGTGTTGTCTCGAGCTCGCCGTGAGCGGACTGTTACCGAGGCTCCTGACGGCGGAGGGAGGGACACGCAGTCCTGAGATGCTCCTTTATGAGGAGCAAAGCAATACATCAGCGACTCCAATGCGGTGGCCAATGTTTCTAATTCGGTTTCTGCGTCCGCTTCCCGCAGGATGCTGTTTGGTTAAAAATGCGCATATGAAATAATCGTGGGTGGGATCCCTTCTGCGTTGGCCACTGGATCTATTGGCGTTAAAACGTTTGAAGAAACGCTGGAAAACTGATCTGTATGCCGAGCAAACTGGATTGGAGATTTCTGAATAGACGCTTTGTCCGTTGCGTCTTTTTTCACTTCTTCTGAGGGGATTGTATCCGCGTTCTCCTCAAATGGTATTATTTTCGTGTCTATTCACTAAATACGGCCGTATCGCACTGTTTTTACCTCACAGTGCCATGTTTTAGCCTATCTGAGGCGATCCGACGCGAGGCGAAAAGTCTGACTGGACCTCCTTCAGAAGTAAACCATCAACATTTCTGGATTCTTCGACGTTTTTTAATCGAACTGTGTTTTGGAAGCTATAATTCACGTTTTGGATTAAATATATGCTGAAACTGTAAATATGTTTCGGGATTTCAAAAGACCGCTTGAATCGAGTCAGCCGTTTGGAATGAAGAACCGTTAAGAAGCACCGTTAAATATTTCGCGGCATATTAGGATTCAAATTCCTGGTCCATATTCGTACGTTTATCGTTTTGTACGCATCATACAATACAGTGAGCATATTGTTTCGAGACTCTGGACCCAGAGGAGGTGATTTAGACATCATCCATCTGAAGATTCAGGACATTTCTGTGCTGCTCTGAACTTGAGGCGTTTGGATGCTCCAGTACGGAGGTAACGCAGTTATTTCATTCATTTTAAGGATTTAAGACGCCAACAAAATACTCACGATTCAATACTTTGCTTATTAGCATTCAGTTTGGAGATTACGCTTGGTTTACTCTCAAACGCCTGTTTGGTGTTTAATAAATCAAACGTTAGAGGTCAAATATTGAGCTATTGTTTGATTGTGATGCGATACCTTGACATAATTGCGCAATCTTCTTTAAAAAAAATCGTGTTTTGGTGGATTTGCTATGTTTATCAAATGCGCATCGCAAGACTTAGTCACATCAACGGAAGACCGACATTTTGATGAAAATAACTTATGGGATTTGGCATTACTGCTGTTGCCAGTCAGAAAATGTTGATTGATCTTCCTCTTTAAGTACCTTCTGGCAGACCTTTGTAGATTTCTCTAGACATTAAACTTTCCCTTGAACGCTTCTTTCACATTTAAATGTCAGTGTTTGGAAATGGGACGCTATAGGTTATGTAAAAGGTTTGCTCAAAAGCCAAAGTTGCGCTTTTGAACGGTTCCTTCAGCTGGACAGAGGAGGATTGTTGGGTTTATCGGTAACGCGGAGAGCAATGATTTGGGAGATGAGACAAACACAGTAGCGGATCCGGTACCGCAGTCCGGATTGAGTCCCGGAGCTCCCGGTGCTGTTGTTGGGGTGTGTCTGTCTGCGGCTGGGAACGCGAATGGAGCAGCGGCCGCTGGGGGCCACTGGCACATAACTCGCACACACACACACTCACAGCCTACACGAACTACACCTAAAGAACGAATTGAATTAGTATCCTATTCTAGTATAGAATTTGGACGCGTGAAATGTGTGAATGTCAATGCATTAGATGATAAAATGCCAAACCAAGTCATTAATTACTGCTTCCATATGTTTATACTGTAAAGCATAATAGTTCCAAATGGTTTTTTTTCCATAAGTGATTCAATAGAAGAACACTTTTTGGGTTTGCAAAGAACCTTTTAGGGAGCAGTTCTTAGAAGAACCATTTTTTCTTAGTCTTAATTACCCTTTTCTACTATAAAGAACCTTTCAGTGTTTCATGTATGCTAAAGGTTCCTCATGGAAGAAGCTTTATTTTTTAAGAGTGATAGGACTATTTTTGGGGTTCCTCAAAGAATCTTTGAGTAAACAGTTTTTAAAAGAACCATTTTTAATCATTTGAAGATGCTTTGCCATTACAAAGTGGCTTTTGTGCAATGGATGTGTTCCAGATGTGTGAATGCCAATGCGTTAGATAACAAAATGCCAAACCGAGTCATCAATACTGCTTCCATAAGTTTGCACTAAAGAAGTAAAAAAAGCTTTATTTTTATGAGTAATAGGACTCATTTTTTGGTTCCTCAAAGAATCTCTCAGTTAACAGTTCTGAAAAGAACAGTTTTTAATAATTTGAAGAGAATTCTCCACTATAAAGAGACTCATGGGCAATGCAAATCTTCCAAAGGGTTCTTCAAGGAACTGTAAATGCCATTAAAGCACTAGAGTGTACCATGGTATGCCACAAAAGTATTTTATTGAGCTGAAAATGTTTTTTTAATGCAATATCTGAGCTGTTTTATAGCTGAGTTTCTTTGCTCAACTCAATGTCTGTGAACTATTAAAAGGCCCAATAGAATGACTGTTCATTTCTGTAGTTTGGTCTTCAAATCAGAATTGATATAGAGCCCAACGGGTACTGCAAGTAAAAACCCAATTTATTTTCTCCACAGATACTGATCTTTTTTTTTTTTTTTTTACAACCTTGAGTTCTGCATGATTTTGTAGATGCCACAAGTTACTCTAAAAATACTGTATGATTTTTAATATTTTGCAGTAAACTTTTTTAAAACATTTTACAATAAGGTTCCATTAGTTAACATTTTGATGCATTAACTAAAATCAACTAACAATGAGCAGCAGTTTATTTGTTACAGTATTTATTAATCTTTGTTATCACTAATAAATAAAAATACAAATGTTTATTGTTAGTTCATATCCATTAAATAATATTATAATATAATATAATAAACAGATACATCTTTTGATTTTAATAATGTATCAGTGAATGTTGAAATTAACATTAAGAGCATTTTAATTGTTAGTTTAACTAATATGAACAAATACAACCTTATTGTTAAGTGTTATCAACTTAAGCTGTTTTTATACTTCTAATCGGTGACAATGCATCAACAGTTTTATATTTTTCTGTCATTTTAAGCTTGATTACATAATTCGCAGTGGGATACCGGTTCATTAAATCATAAAAGTACAATGTCTAGCTTTTGTCTTTTTCCCAATTTTCATACAACTTAGCTTCAAATCAAACATTGTATTAATGTTGTGATTCATCTAACAGCCAGTTGGTTCAAGGCTTAGATCTCGTTATTTAGGATTTTTCAAAATCCCTGTGAAGATAATGAATGGAAAGAATACTTTAGTAACCAAGGCCACTGAAAAAGTCAGAGCGTATTGATAAAACCAATTAAAATGTCCCATTTTCCAAATAAAAGGCTTTGTCCACTACTTAACAGCTTTGAACTTTAATAAATAAATAAATAAATAAAAACTGAATAAGCAGTGCATGCATATTTTTTTCGCTTTATTCATTTTTAAATATATTGGTCATCACAGACAACTTTTCACAAAACAATTACATCTATATACAGTGTATGTGTATATATATATGTGTGTGTGTGTGTGTGTGTGTGTGTGTGTAGTATTTATAGTATGTAAAGTCTTTTTGTTTGTGTTGGTCATTGGACAGCAGTTGCTCAGGTCTCATCAGTCAGTCTTTCTTCCCACCAGTTTCCAGTTTGTCTTTACAAATAACACTCCTGACTCAGTATTACTCACCCGGCAGCAGCACACGTCCGCTCTGATGACTCTTTCCTGTAACCCAGCATGAGGAATGATGTGTGAGGGCTCTATTATTGTAATACTATAATTACCATGTAAACAGAAGCCTGATGAAATGTGCCATTTGTTCAGCCGCCACCAAACTGCACTGAGCAGCGATCATGTGACGTAGAACTTGATCATGATTGGTTGCCAGTTCGGAACCGAAACAGATGGATTCGGCGGTTCTTCAGAGATTCAGCAAGAAATCTGAAATGCACCACACACACGTGATTAGCGACAGCTGGATTATTTAAGCGATCTAACCCATGCTTCGGGCCCCATCCTGTTGCCAGATCCTCACGGGATGGTTGACGCTCTGCAGGTAGTACAGTAAATGGTTAATGCTGGTGATATGGATTATCCCGTTCACAGACATGCATATTAGATTCAGTTTGAATGATAAGTAGAATGCTCTGGGCTGGTTTCGATAAAGGATAATTTTATTCCGCTTGTGTTACGCAAACAGCCTCTGGGCTTAATAACGCAGATTGTGTTACCATCATGTTTAATTCAGACACGGCATGTTTTTGCCATGTCTCCTGGTCTACCGCTCGTCTAAGTGTGTGTGTGGAGTTTAACCGAGCGTTAACGTATCATAGAGACTGTCGGCGACACTAATGGAGTTAGTTGGTTTGCGTCATTTCTTTCAGGTTTGGGCCTAATTAAGCCATTCCTGCTTTCGTGTCAGACGCTGGGTAGAGAGGCTGATGTTAGATCACGTCTTAATGAGCACCTGAATCATTACAGGCTGTGTACGGATGACTCGAAATGAAAATTCACAAAGGTATAGAAACTTTTCTGTCATGTCTCATTCGCAGTGGACTGAATACATTTGAAGTGAACAGAACTCAATTACCAAGACAAGTCATCCCGCAGTGAAATGTGTGGGAATATTTCAACACAAAATCAAGAGAAAATACATCGTACAGAATTAAAAAATTAAGCCAGGTGATTGTTTTTGTGACTCTATTTGCATAACAATTAAAAGGTAAAAACTGCAGCTTTTTATTTCACAATTTTGACTTTTTGCACGCAAATGTCGATTCCATATAAATACAGAATTGGACAATATAAATTTAGAATTTGGAGACATAAACAGAATTTAAATATATACAGTATGCACAAAATTACTATAAATACTAATAACACAGAATTGTGAGATATGCAGAATTATGGGTTATAAATATACAATTCTGAGAAGAAAAGTCAAAACTTTTAGATTTTTGCGGTTGCTAGGGAAGTCTATTTATTTTTTATTCCATGGCAGGAAAAAAGTTGTAAATATGAGAAATAAATGTAAAAAAAAAAAAAAAAAAAAAACCCTATTACCTCCAGATTTCATTATTTCTCGACCAAATATAAATACACAATAAAATTAAATATTGGTAAAATACGTTTTTCCTTATGATTAACATGATTTTGACATTTCTTGACAGTTTTTATAAGATTCAGATTATTTGAGTTCTCTAATGTGATGCATTTCTGTGTAAAACAGCATATTTTGATTGGGGAAATTATCAATGGTGAAACTATTTAATATGGTGATAGGATTGTGAAAATGAACTTTTTATATTTATCGTATATTATTTTTCCAGAGAGAAGCAGCTTCAAGAACATCAGCCTAAAAGAAAAGTCATTTCAGAAGTGCAGAACTGTTTAAATTATTTATGTCTTATCTTATTCTATAGTCTTGCACCCTAGTTCTTAAATATACTGTATAGGTTGGTAAATGAAAAAAGTTGCTAAAAATACTAAAGGTTTATGGTTTCTGTGAGTGTTTTTTGAGGATATAAAAGTGTGAAAATGTGGGTGGTTTTGCTTGGATGCTCTGAATGAATGTTTTGCTGTTTCTAAAGTGTTTCTAGCTTGCTATAATGTTGTGGATGGTTACTGTGATAATCTGGCATTGTCTAGATTTGGTTTGAATCGCTCCTTCAATGTTATAATGACAAGATCAATGCTAAACATCAGGTTTGTTGAAGAGTGACCCCTCGACGATCTTCTCTCCAGGTCATAATTCTGCGATCCGAGTCTTTTGTATTCACATTACTGCTGTCTGAAGGTGAGGCGTTTATCTTTGTTGGTTATTGGCTGATGAGGTATCAGAGAACGCTCTAAGCTTCTTTGTGCAAGAGCAAAAATCGCTTTTAGCGGCGGATAAGAGGGAGATAATATCAGATAAATCCTGCGGCCTGTGTTAGCATGCAGCATTAGCCGTGTAATAGCATATGGAGTGCAGTTTGACAGAGAAGGATCAGATGGCCGCCAGTCGTTTACCACAGCTCCGTCTTAATCGCGGAGGGTTAACAGTTATTTCAGATGCATGCAGAGACAGATAGCCGAGGCCTTTTAGATATTCTGAGCGCATGCTTTTAAAACTCCCCCATGGCTGTAACAGAAGTCTGCAGTGGCTTGATAACTCGCGTGCTGTCAGTCTCTGTCGCCGAAGCTACATGTTCTGCCTCAGAGCTTCTTCTCTTCAGGAATAATTTAAAAGTTCTGTGGGACACGTTGAATTGTCCTGCGGCGATGGCAAGACAGACGTATAATTAAGATGGAGAAAAGACGAGTTGTTTGCAGATGAACACTTTTGAAAAGGCATTGTGACATGGCCAAGAGAATGTGAGAGAACTGTCATGCGTCACTCAGTCTGACAGATGTCCTGCGATTGGCTCAGAGGTTGTGGTGGGCGTGTCTCATGTTACAGAGTAATTATACATGCAACATGTAGTTGATGTAAATTAAATTCAGAAATTATTTAGCCTAGATTTTTTTAATAATTAACTGGTATTTATAAGTATTTATTATTATGATTATTTATATGTATAAGCAATATTGCAACTTCAGTTGCATTATCTGTTATATTAGTATTATTGATATTCCATTATAGTTTCTGTTGAATGTTAGATGTGATTTTTATTTGTGGACTAAACTGAATCCTTCACCTTTTTGATTATTTTCTCTTTTTATTTGGAGAAAATAATCAAATGTCAAGAAGTTTATATAATAGACGTAATAGACATTATGTGTGAGCAATATTAAAACTTGTTTCATCTATTCTTATTTTAGTATAACTGATGTAACATTATAGTTGTTATTTTGAATTAGATTAATAATTTTTATTTTATGTTCACATTTTAATTTTAATAAAAATTGTAGTAATTTAGTGTGCTTTCATTTTTAGTAGCCTTGTTAATGCCTGTATAGTTTTTAGGAATTTTTTATATTTTTTATTTGTTTATATATATATATATATATATATATATATATATATATATATATTTTATTTCAACAAATGTTCATTTTATTTCAAGTGACAAAAATATTATTTTATTGTTTTAGTTAACTATATGAACACTGCTTACATTAAAATTGGATTTCATACATACATATATATTGCTTTATAAATCTCTACTGGTTGACATGTATACTGTTAAACAGCATATATGCTGTCACATCACCCTGCACTACTTGGAGGAGAGGAGTAAAGGAGGGAATGGTAGGGAGCTACAGGAGGTCAATAAGGAGAGAATGAGATGCTGAAGAAATGTGATAGAGTCACGTGTGTCGAGCTGTTGAGCTGTCAGTGCAGGCGGTTTAGAGAGAGAGACAATCTGTCCATGAGCCTCACCAATCCGCAGGGTGTGTCACGCCTGTCATAAATGCCATTCATGTGGAAATAAGCGTGAGCGGATGAAAAACACCTTCGCCTTGACACACACATATATTTCCTAAAGGAAAACCTTAAATCAGAGGAGCGAGAAAAAAATGGAAGAGATTCTCTATGACCACTAGGGTTGGGTGATGTCTACCAAATTGGCATCGGACGATGTCTACCGTGAAACACTGTGATGGACAGGTTGGGGTGTGCCCGAAGCGTAACACAAATTACTTGTTCTACGGAGTCAATAAAAGGTTAGCCGCTTGCTAGCGGTAGCCTGTTGCATTACTGTACATGGAAGTACAGGCTATACTTCATTTCCTTTCCAAACAGGGAACTGGGATGCGACAGATTGTGTGAGAGTTGGCAGGGGTGGGGGTGTGGGTTTGAATCACGATGTCAGCTTAACATTGTGCTGTCTGTCAGCCATTGGCAATCGGCCCTGCCCTAATGACCCCCAACAGGATGCCAAAACTGGTGTCTGGTTTAGTGTTTCTTCATAATGCCATTAAAATACTGAGTTTAATGGTAAAATATGTATTCACATCTTTCAGGTGCTAGATTTGTGAGCAGGTCATAAAGTAATTAGGTCTGTCAAAGTGAAAGCATCAGTTAATATGTTCACATTGCCACAATGTTAGAAGTTTGTAACATCAGAAGGTTGTAGTTTAATGGAATTGATTAGATTTGGTTGGAGATGAGGTTGCAAAAAGATGGAACATTTCCAGTGAATTTCAGAAATATTCCAGAAACTTTACAGGATTTTTTGGGGGAATATTACAGGGATTTTGGGAAAGATTCTGGAAATGGATGGGAAAATGTCCACCCCTTTGCAACCCTAGTTAGAGTTGTTTGTAGTTGAATGGAGTTGGCTGGTGTTGGTTGGCGCTGGTTGGTGCTTGCTGGCTTTGGATGCCAAAGCTTGGTTCCAATGGCCAACATTAGCAGGTTGGGTTGGGTGGAGTTGATTGAAGTTGGTTGGTGTTGGTTGGCATTGATTGGTGGAGCTTGGTTCCAATGGCCAACATTAGAACTTTGGGTTTGTTGGAGCTGGTTGGGCTTAGTTGGTATTGGTTACTGTTTGTTGGGTCAATGTGAATTGACCTTTTAACACCATCAACAGATTAAATCCATTTTAATTACATTTTAACTGCTGAAAACTGTAAAATCTGATTGGAACATTTGGAACTGATTGAATCTAATCAAAGCTGCAGCATAAGCTTATTTCACACACACACACACACACACACACACAGATGGTCCCTGGTTGACCAGCCTTTTATCGGTAAATGATTGAGAAATACCCTCTTATGGGTCAGAAGGCTGTCAAAAGTTTGAAATAATTTGTGATATATTCCATTTTTTCACTCAAATTACCAAACTTCTTTTTTCAGCTGCCCAAATTCATTGTCTCAGGATCATAGGCTTACAGTGGTAAATTGGGGAGGGCAATAAGTTTATGTACTTGTTCGTTTTTGCATGAAGTATTAAAAACAAATAAAAATTCAATTTGATTGACATCCAAGACAGTGTAGAAAAATACTTGATTTTGGTGGAAATGGGGTAAAAGAGAGAGATAAAGCGACAGGAACAGAGAACAGAGTGTGAAAAGCCATGTAACGCCATTAGATGATAGAGGACAAACCCCTAATGAAGTAATGAACCGGGATCATTAACATCTAACATGGACCGAATAACATCATAAACTCACATCTGCACTGAAACAGAGAGCTGAACCTGCCTGGTAATGAGACTGATGGAAAACATTAAGACCGACAGAAGTAATGAATAGAAAATGACACTACTCCAGGCCTGGAGTTTAGTTATTTTCACTGTTATTGTTTGCAACACGCTGGTTTGGGGTCCGTTCAGGTTCAGTCTCAGAAGATTAGAGACCGCCACCTCTTCAGGCAGAAAACACTCATTTCATTTCATTCCTCTGTCTTTCATTCATTCCTTCAGCCTTTCATCATCTCATTTCCCAAGCGCACGAGAAGCAAATTAGCTCCTTGATTTAATTCCAATGAAACCCAAATTATTGCTCTAGAGCTCTTGTTTTAAGAAATATTAATTACATTCCTCATCTGCATCAGAAGATTCTGAACTCAGGAACATCTCTAAATTTATGTCATTTGACCGTCGTATCAGTGGCAGATGATATGCATATAAAATGTGGCCTACATGCAGACGGTTCTCTCACGGGTCTGTGTTTGGCGAGTGACTTTGGCTGTGAAAGTCCGGCTCAACCTCCATCTGTCCCTGACACTTCACGGACTCCACCAGAATCAATCCGGCTCAAACCGAGGGCGCTTTCACACTAGAGCTGCTTTCAGAGTTGTTTGGTACTGGAGTGAGATACACTATAGTTCACAAGATTAATACTTTCATTCAGCGAGGATGCATTCAACTGATCAAAAGCCACATTAAAGGCTTTTAGAATGGAAATAAATGCTGTATCTTTTCAATAAACAGTAATCAAATGCTTTTAAAGAGGAATGTGTAAAGTATGTTTGTGAAAGAATAAAGATACATTTTTAATTTCAACATTATTCGTTCTTTAGACTTTCCTCTTTAAATACAGTAAGGATCAGCTGTATGCAAAGTGACCTACATTTGGTTTTTGGCCACTAAAAATGGGTAAAATTCAATGTTTTGCACAAAAGTCTGCATTGAGATCCCGCTATCTCTTAGAATGAAGCATACAGAGAGTTTAAAATGATAAAATAAAAAGAAAAGTTTGTCAATAATCAAAATTTGTATATATTTAGATATATAGAGTATTTAATACTTCTTTAATTGGGCGAACACAAACTTTGGAAATGTAATATTTTTTGACAGATATTTTCTATGCAAATGTTTTGCTAGGGGTAAAAGATACACATTTTTAGTTTCAGCATTATTTGTTACTGATTATTTTAACAGAAAAAAGTACCAGCTGTATGCAAAGTGCCCGTATAAATATAGTAATTTTACCCCCTGTAATTTGAAAATATTATTTTGACTCCCTCTACAAAACAGAGGTTTACTTAAATGTAACATGTTACATTTTTAGTTTCAGCATTATTTGTTTCATTAGATATTACATTATTTTAATAGAAAAAAAAGTACCAGCTGAATGCAAAGTGCCCTATATTTAGTTTTTGACCACAAAATGTTTTTGCAATTTAACAAATTACTTTGAGAGTGAAGTTGAAATCCAAGCATCTCTCAAAATGAACCTTAACTGGTCTTAATAAAGAAGGTACTAAACGAAAAGTCTGTGAAGAATTTCAATATATAGGGAAATTAAGATATATTTAATACTTGAAGAGTTACAAGTAAGCAGACTTCTGGAAAAAAAACACAAGTGTTTTTCCCCATTTTTGTATGGTTGTCAATGCAACAAAGATTGCTAAATTCAACTGATTTTAATAATGTAGCTACAATCGCTATCTAAAAATAGCCATAATACAGCCATCTTTCTAAAGTAATTTCACCCCTTGTAATTTGGCTCTAAGGTGAAAATATAATTTTGACTCCCTCTACAAAACAGAGGTTTACTTAAATGATTAAACTGCGTAAATGAACTGCTATTGATGGCATAAAATGTGTCTGTTGTTGTATAAATAATTTCTTCCTTGGTCTCCCCAGTAATTGCCTTTAGCAAGAAGCTTGCGTTCTTCACATCTACTAGAATTAATCCACAGCAAAAGACGAGTGCTGTTGTGAATGTATTAAGGTTTGGTAGTAAAACCAAATGAGCCTCGTATCAGCAGAAGCTCTGAATTAAATTGACCTGTGCTGGTTTAGCTTCCATATAAAACAGACCAATCCTCGCTGAACCTCTAAATCAAATTCACCAGTCCTGGCTTAACGTTTATATCACGAAAAAACAGTCCTGGCAGAACCTGCATGTCAAATTGAAAAATCCTGGATTAAAATTCATATCCGAATGAACCTCTATATCAAATTGACCGATCCTGGCAAAGCTAATTCTGCTTTAATCCTTCTTTTAAGCCAGAGTTGGACTCTAATAATGCGGTTTGGATCTAAAAACTCTATTGAATTTGATGGAAGGTCAAATGAAATCACAATAATCACTAAATCATTTTTCATGACCTTAGATGTTAGCATAATTGGTGCGAGATCAAGCATGTAGAAGCATTTAATGTACTCTGAAAGGAAACCAAATGCATTGATTGTACAACAACAGTGTCTTTGATTCAAACGAATAATCAATTATTGTGCCATAGCTGAACATTTCCCAGCGTTCTCATCAATCAGGACTGTCGTTTGTATCCAACGCTCCAGCTGCGGTTCGCTAGCTGATTTAGCATTTCCACTCCGCCACGTTCCGCCAACAATCTGGACGATTTTTCAGCACTGCTGCCACGGCACAAAAGAAGTAACCTTTTGTTTTTATTGTTTGCTAACAACTTTTTAAACACATTGTAGATCTTGTAAGGCTAAACTAATCATTGAGGTGATTATGTTTGCCCACTATCTTCCAGGCGAAGCAGACAATTTATCAGCCTGCGACAAAATCCAAGGTGCTTCTGTTTGATTAATAACGTTTTAATGTTAACTAGTGCTGAGCCATTTAGATGTGGCCTGCAGTAGAGAAGCTCAAGCCCTCTCACTCCTGACTAAACATGTCTCTAATCGATGCTAGTTTTAGACTTGAGAGCATCTGTCAGAAAATTGTATATCAGGGCTCTAGCTGAGTCTACATTTGTCAAATGTCACACTGTGGACTTCTTTTGGGGGAAATTCTGAATCTAAATTATCCTTTTTATTTATGAGATTAAATTAGAATTTAAAGGCAAAGTTCACCCAGAAATTTAAATTTGCTGAAAATGTCCTCTTCCTCAGGTCATCAAAGATGTAGGTGAGTTTGTTTCTTCATCAGATTTGGAGAAATGAAGCATCGCATCACTTGCTCATCAATGGATGCTCTGCAGTGAATGGGTGCCGTCAGAATGAGAGTCTGATAAAAACATCACAATAATCCACAGCACTCCAGTCCACCAGTTAACATCTGTAGAAGACAAAAGATGAAACAAATCTAGAATTAAGATGTTTTAAACTAAAATAAGAGTCCATAACCCATAATAATGCTTTCTCCAGTGAAAAAGTGTTCTGGTCTGAATCAGGAGAGAAATCTGCACAGATCAAGCAGCGTTTGTCACAAGCCAAAACCGCTCTAAACTAATATGTGGCTGGATTATAAATGTCTTAATAATGGATTTGTGCCTTACGAATATGCAGTTTTTGTCTTCTCCAGATGTTAACTGGTGGACTGGAGTGCTGTGGATTATTGTGATGTATTTATCAGCTGTTTGGACTCTCGTTCTGACGGCACCCATTCACTGCATAGCATCCATTGATGAGACGCTGATGCAATGCTAAATTTCTCCAAACCTGATGATGAAACAAACTCACCTACATCTTGGACGGCCAGAGGAAGAGGACATTTTCATCTTATTTTAAAATTTTGGATAAGCTATTCCTCAGTCTACATACAATAATCAATATTTGGACCAGGGTCTTTAGTAGCCAACATGACCCAGAATGTTCCTCCATGTCTGGATGGTACGGAGGCAGTGATGTTGTCGTGGTGATACGGGAGGTGTTATGCTATTATGCTGTGTTGAGGATGTGATGTTGCTACGGAGATAAGGGATTGTCATGGTGATGTAACAGAAGGAATGGTGTTAAGAGAGATGATGGGATCATGTTGCGCTGTACTATTGATTTGAGGTCATTGTAATGGATTACAGTCAGATTCCAGCTCCGAAAACTGACCGTAAACCCTAATAAACTTAAACATCGTCATTCTCTGAAATGTCTTGAATGCATTACCTGCCACCCTGTAAGCATCTGAAGAAAGCTAAGAGGATTTTTTTCTATGAAAAGCAGACAAACGACAGTGACTTTTAGACAGTAAAGACATTACACAGAGCCTTTTCCTGACATCTCCTGATACTCAGATTTCCTCCTGAGCAGAACTACAGTTATCTCACATCTGCCCCCTGTAGTGTTTCAGAGCATTTCTTTATTACATTTTTAATTTAGCTTAAGTAATTTTATGTGTATTTTTTATTTTATTAGTTTTTTAAAGACAAATAAAAACAAATTATACAAATTATATTTATATCAGTTTAAGTAATTTTAGTTATTGAATTTATATTTCAGTTTCTTACCGAGGGAACATTTCTTTGTTTATTTATGTATTTATATATATATATATATATATATATATATATATATATATATATATATATATTATATATATATTATATATATATATATATATATATATATATATATATATATATATATATATTTTTTTTTTTTTTATTGAATTCAACATTTTTGAATTTTTATATATTAAGAATATTTTACTTTTAACTTTTATTTGTATTATTTTGTTTCAATTTCAGTTAACAAAAATGTTTTAATAGTTTGTATGCCAACTATTGACTAAACATTTGATACAAAACTGATAAATCAATTTAACAAATGGTAAACCAACTTTAAACAGCTTTGACTTCTGTAATCTTACATGAAGCAGGATATTTAGAAAGAAATTAATGCTGGGGCTGGATTGAATCAATAAAGACTTAATTGGATTGTGTATTTGACATCTGGTTAAAAAATATAAGCTTGGTGGCGTCAAAAGAAAAGTAAAGTAATTTCAGAGGCGGAGCAAGTTATGGAACGATGAAAGATTATGGAGGTAAGCCAATTTTCTTCTTTGGAGTAACATACAGTGATGAATTGTTGGCAGTAGTAGTTGTTTTCATTCTGAGTCTGTCCTTCCTATCTGTTTCTGTTGGTTTCATGTAGAAAGCCACTTGGAGATTCTTTCCAAGTGATTTACTGTATTTAGTTTCCACTCACAGCTTGCATGATGTAAGAAGATCACCAAAGATTTAAACGTGCCACAGCTTCCATGCCAATCTAATCAGACATAATCATTTCAAAAGCGTCCTAATGTAACGGCGCAAGCAGCTTAAGCGCTACTTTTTGGAAAGCACAGCTTGAATGGTTTGGAGAGCATTAGCATAGAGCGACTCGACTTAAAAGCCAGAAATCCATTTATAGCGCAAATGGCACTGAAAGAGAAAGGACGGAAACAGACAGACAACAAATAATGAAATAAAAACATTGCATGCACACACAGTCCCGCGGGACACAGATTAGCTATCATCGAGGGAAGGAAATGTGCATTTCGGTAGCCGTAAGCTCTTGTTTGCAGGCTGAAACCCGCCATTGAGTGGAAGATCTGACAGCAGACAGCATGTCCGTGATGATGGAGCGCTCCAAACAGCCATTTGTTGGTCCGCCTCTGCGGCAGACAGCGTGATTGATGTGTTCACTGCCATTAGCATGGGGGCTAAATCAGTGGTCTGTGTTGGACCTCTGCCACTCTCGCTGTTCACGCTCCATGTTCATTAGCTTTCGAAAGGCTTTTTTTTTATCACCTTTAGACTTTGATTTATTATCTTAGAGTTTGGAATGCAATCGTAACTACCTTAAATTGCCCTTGAGAATCAATAAAGCACGTCTGTCTGTCCGCGTCAAACTGAAAATGATCATCACTGTGGCCTGTACTCTATATTATCAACACCCACTCATTACTGAACTACTGTTCTTCTTTTTCTTTTGAGATTAAATTTAAAATGCATTTCACACCAGACCTTCACACTGGTCTGACTTGGGTTGCTATATCTTTTCTAACTGATCAGATTTTCGTTAAATGGAAGATCAGTCCCATAGACTTTCATTGAGGGTGTCATAACTTTTTATGCTAAGACTGAGATTGTTTAACTGTCTATCATTAGAAAAGATTAATGACTGTCCTTGAATAAAGCATGGTATACTTTTCTTTTATTGTTTTCATGATATTAAACATGTTAGCAATGTATGCTAACAACATGCTAGTCATGTTAAAAACATGCCAACAACATGCATACATAAAACACGTTATCAAATGCTAATCATATAAAAACATGCTAGAAACATGGTAACAACATGTTAACAACATGTTAATATTATGCTAACAACATATTAATCATACTAGTTAACATGTTAATAACGTTAGCAAAATGCTGGCAACATGTTAATCATGCTAAAAACTAGCTAAACATGCTAACAATGTGGTAGAAACATGCTTGTAGTATGCTAATTGTGCTAAAATTGTGTTGCCAAAATACTTACGTGTTAAACATGTTAGCAATATGCTATCCATGCTAAAAACATGCTAGTAGTTATTGTGTTAGAAACATGCTAGCAATATTCTAATCATGCTAGAATCAGGTTAGCAACATATTAACAACATTTTATTCTTTCTAGCAGGATCTTG
Organism: Carassius auratus; assembly: GCF_003368295.1. NCBI lineage: Eukaryota > Metazoa > Chordata > Actinopteri > Cypriniformes > Cyprinidae > Carassius > Carassius auratus. The sequence continues at coordinate 1,458,657 of NC_039257.1, read as the reverse complement.
TTAGAAAACATATTAACGTGTTATTCTTGTTAGTAGCATGCTAATCTCGTTAGAAATATGCCAGCAATGTTAATCATGCTAGAAACATGCTGATTATGCACGCAACATGCTAACAACATGTTCATCTTGCTAGCAACATGTTAATCATTCTAGAAACATGTCAACATACTAATCTTGTTAACAAAATGTTAGCGCAAAAATGGCTGGATTGCATTCACATTACACTGCGTCCTCGTCTACTTCTGGAGCAGGACTCGCTGATCGAAAAACACTCCAATCAGAAGCTCGTTTACACTCATCTTTTCAATATATATGTGGACAACATCAGATGGCATGTTGATGCCAGGTGTAAACACAGCCTTAGCAATGTGTTAAATCATGTTATCAACACGTGCCTCTTTAAACTTTCAAACTGTAAGCTTTTACAGCTGCTCCAAACTTTCAGAACAGGCTTTCTCAAGCCAACTTCACAAACTTTACCCATCTGGGATTGTTTTGTTGTCAGTGTCCATCCAATAGTGGTACAATTCCTCTTATAACAGCAGGTGGATTTCATTCTAAAACAATGAAAAGTGCCGCGCTTGTGTTTGCAGTAGATGTCTTTGAACTTCCCCACATAAACCATTCTCCCGGCCTCTTTTTATGTCTCAAACCGGGATCTGGTTTCACATCACTATAGATCTGCAGTTCTCAGCTGCTAGAACACAAACGCTGTCGTCAGCATTTCTGCAGCCTCTCGTATTGATCGGATGCTCTGGATGCAGGAGGAATGTTGCCTTTACTATGGAGAGATTCAAGGTAAATGGCACCAACTGGAAACCTGAGCTCTGAAAGTATTGCAGATAAATATCATCATTACTCGCGCATGATAATGTGTGTTACGATGGATTCTTAATGCGTCGTCTTGATCTTACTGCGAACGATTCATCAGTGCATTTTCTACTAAATGAAAATGCTCCGATCTGGTGTGAAACAGCAGTCAGTTGATTCACAATCGTCTAAATCAGATCCCACTGAGCATAGTTGTTTTCATTAGATATCTATTTGACTATAAAATATGTCATGCAGAATAGGTGATGTCAGTATTTTGCTCTTAGAAATGTTAAATGCAAAGAAAATGCAAAAATAAAAGCCCCCTTTGCTGGAGACGGTAGTGATATTCAACACTGTAAATCCTCATGTATGAAATAATAATCTGAACATTTTCAAACTGAATAGTTTCTTGAAACTATAGACAGATTATTAAAAAGGCTCAGTTAATATCATATACTGAGAATATAGAGGGAAGTTAAATTTTCAGAGCAAAAACGCATTATTTTTTTCAAGAACACTGGAGACTGAACAAATATCTTCTATCACGTCTCACAGAATTAAAGTCATTTCAGGTAAGTAACTGATGGCAAAATGTGGATTTTGAGCTGGATTTTCTCTTCAAGACCCGATCTGACACAGGTTTATCTGGGGACGTGGTCACATCTGCATTTAGAACAACACTTAAATGTCACGGTGGCAAGCCGTTATCATCCTCTATCAGCTCGGAGCAAGACTTTCTCGCCTGGTTGACTCTGGAGCAGGTCTGAAGTGGCCCGGCCTCACAAGGTGAAAACAGGTTTTCAGCAGATCACTGAAGCGGTTTTCTCCCGCCGGGGGTTCTTGCGAGCACAGGCTAAGAGAATTTAAATGTCAGGAGCTTATTATGTCAACAAAATTTAGCGTCAGTCCGGTCCACTTTAACGCATCCCTGAT
>NC_039257.1:1444411-1451911 GCF_003368295.1 Carassius auratus | reverse complement strand
AAGCTAGAATAGCATGTAGAAAAAAAATCGATTGACAGCGTTCAGTTTTAGAGTTTAGTGCTCATTATAAATGCAGAATGCTGCTAACGACCAATCAGAATCCAGTATTCCAAAGCCCTGCCATCAGTTATCATATTTTAAATGATACTGATATACTGTCATATACTATTATGTTTTAGTCTTTATTATTTTAGCAGACACAGACAAATGAAGGCTTTTTCAAGTGTTAATGATTCTGTTAATGAGATTTCATTTCCAACAGCTCAAAGCCATATGTCGGAAAACAAGAAGTATATTTGCTGGTAAAAACAAGTAGTTCAGGTTCATGGAAAAGCACTTTAAACACTTTAGATTTTGTCCTAAAATAGGTTTATAATGAAAGTGGACCAGTGTGTTTGAGTGCTAAAGGATGAACAGGTTTTATGCTAACGTTAGCTGTAGCAGCTGTCACGCTAGCAGCGTCGCTCTTCATCCTAAAGAGCGTATTCATCATTTACCGTCTCAAAGGACCGAGCATCAAGACACGTCCACGCTTTTCACACGCAGCATTAAATATGAATCCCAGATGGGATCAAGTATTCTTAGATCAAATGTTAGCAGATAAACAGATTTAGCTGAGCGTTCGCTAATGCTATCCTTAGCAAGGAACCTTTGTGTTCCTGTCAGTGCCAACAAGCTGTTAAAACCATACGAACATCTCGATTAGATAGCAGAAGAATTTAATAATTAGCATCAGTGTCTGTTCACTTACATTAAAGTACCATACAGGGTTATTTTTATTATTGACTAAAAGTTCAACTATAACCATTAAATAAAAGAGACAAAATATCAATTTAAATTATTCTTTCATTGATTAAAATAAAACCAACATTCCCTGAATAAAATAAAATAAAAATAAATAAAAAGTTACTTTTGTGGAATTTTTCTGCTGTTTAATGTTTCTCGTTTTCGATAGTTTCGTTTAAGCACGAAAAAATAAAATTAATTCTTAAAATAAAAACTAAAACCATACAAATTATATATATACTTAAAAATATATTATAGACAAAAAAACAGTTTTATTAAACACACAGTGGTTATTTTTTCTTAAGCGCAGTATTAAAATAGATTAATTAATGTGCGGGCTTTACTTTAAACTTTATATTTTGCTAGAAAATATATACATTTTGTAATAAAAACTAATAACTAATACTAATAACTAATAAAATAACTAAAATAATATTGGCATAAAAAATATCATGTTTTCTACTTCTCTAAATGTAATGTCATCTACAATGATGATTCCTGAAGGGCCCTAATAATTTAAATATGCTAATTAGTGTGTTTTTAATGCTTAGTGTGAAACATATAGTGAAAATAACAGTTTGTTGTATCAGAAAAATGATGTCTGTGTAGTTTGTGGTTTAAAATAATCTCGAAATGCATTGTGACAAATGCAAAACAATCTGTTTGCGAGTTATTTAACTCATTAAAAATAGATGCCATTGTTCTATTTTTGCGCATTGTGTTTGTACGGTTATTAGAGTACTGCGTCATTATTTTAGCAACGCACTCGGAGTCCGATGTGAGCCGCGTCTCCTGTGTGCTTCTCATGTGCTATTTTAGTGGCGTATGTAGAGCGTCCCAGATCAGTCACGATTTAGTTAGCTGAGCTCCTGATGTTTGGAGCAGAACCAGTCTGAGCGCGTGCCAGAGATGTGCCACCGACGCTTGTTTTGTGGCTCTGAAGATGGTCTGCGCTGTCACAGATGAGTTAGTGTGCAGCACTAGAGACGTCACTGACAGCTGGGGAACACACTAGCGGTCCATGAGCGCCTAACGCATGTGAGGAGGACGTGTTACAAACAATCTGAAGATCTGTGAAATCATCGTTGCATGTTAATCACGTCACACCTTGAGAGGTTGCATTAAAAGAAATCTGGTTTTTAAAATGCAATCATCTTTCTAGACTTTCAGATGGATGACAGCATTGAAGACACGTTCAAAAGTGATATTATTATTTGATTTAAACTAACTGTATTGGGTAAAAAATATCTTTTGCATCTTATATATGATTACAATCTGAAATACTTTTCTATTTGAAATATATATATAGGTGTGTGTGTGTGTGTGTGTGTGTGCATGTGCGTGTGTGTGTGTGTGTGTGCATGTGCGTGTGCGTGTGTGTGTGTGTATGTGCATGTGCGTGCATGTGTGTGTGTGTGTGTGTGATCTGTGTATGTGCTGTGGTGCGTGTGTGTGTGTGGTGAGTATGCTGCATGTCGGCGTGTGTTGTTGTATGTGCATTGTGCGTCGTGTGTCGTGTGGTGTGTATGTGCATGTGCATGTGCGTGCGTGTGCCTGTGTGCGTGTGTGTGTGTGGTGAGTATGTGCATGTGCGTGCGTGTGTGTGTGTAGTGCATGTGCGTGCGTGTGTGTGTTGTGTGTTGTATGTCATGTGCATGTGTGTGTGTGTGTATCTGTGTATGTGCCTGTGTGCGTGTGTGTGTGTGTGAGTATGTGCATGTGCGTGCGTGTGTGTGTGTATGTGCATGTGCGTGCGTGTGTGTGTGTGTGTGTATGTGCATGTGCATGTGCGTGCGTGTGCCTGTGTGCGTGTGTGTGTGTGTGAGTATGTGCATGTGCGTGCGTGTGTGTGTGTATGTGCATGTGCGTGCGTGTGTGTGTGTGTGTGTGTATGTGCATGTGCATGTGCGTGCGTGTGCCTGTGTGCGTGTGTGTGTGTGTGAGTATGTGCATGTGCGTGCGTGTGTGTGTGTATGTGCATGTGCGTGCGTGTGTGTGTGTGTGTGTGTGTGCATGTGCGTGCATGCGTGTGTGTGTGTATGTGCATGTGCGTGTGCATGTGTGTGTGTGCGTGTGTATTTGTGCGTGTGTATTTGTGCGTGAGTGTGTGTGTGTGTGTGTGAGTATGTGCATGTGCGTGCGTGTGTGTGTATGTGCATGTGCGTGCGTGTGTGTGTGTGTGTGTATGTGCATGTGCATGTGCGTGTGTGTGTGTGTGTGTGTGTATGTGCATGTGCATGTGCGTGCGTGTGCCTGTGTGCGTGTGTGTGTGTGTGAGTATGTGCATGTGCGTGCGTGTGTGTGTGTATGTGCATGTGCGTGCGTGTGTGTGTGTGTGTGTATGTGCATGTGCATGTGTGTGTGTGTGTGTGTATGTGCGTGTGTGTGTGTGTATGTGCATGTGCGTGTGTGTGTGTATGTGCATGTGCGTGCGTGTGTGTGTGTGTGTGTGAGATTTGAATATCATCAATCATCAGTGATATATTTATAATTACCATTTAAAATAAAAATTTAATTTGAAATAAATAAAACTCAAAATGTTAATATTTTTTTATAATAATTGTAATATAGTTTATATTTTATTTACATATATAAATTAAATTTTTTAGACTTATTTTACTAATTTATATGATTTTTTTTTTTGATCAGTTAAAAGCAGCCTTGGTGAGCAGAAGATAATTTTAAAAACATTAATAAATCTTAATTATTCCAAACTTTTCTATGGTAGTGTATTTATTATCCTGGTTAAACGTTATCTAAATATATTAGTAAGTGAAAATAAAATTATTTATATAATATCAAGTGACTTAAAGAGGGAATTCATTAACGCAGTCTCTGCACACAACAACTCAAATATATGAATTATGTTTTATGCACAAACACTCATGAGATCATGCTGATAATGAGATTATGGCAGAACATTAGTCAAGCTGAATTATGGTGCATTATATATGCTTTTATTTCATTTCCTCTATCTCTGCTTGTACACTGACATATAGTTGAGCTAGGAGCTCCAGAAATGAACTAAAAAGACAAAAACATCCTTTTTTTGACAGCATCTGTATGTGTTTCATATAATTTGTGAGTGGGATCATTTATAGTGGCGTGAAAGACAGAAGAAGAGCAGAACTAATGTGACTTCTTTATTTGGCTGCATTACCAATCACTTAATGACACGTGTGTGTGTGTGTGTGTGTGTGTGTGTGTGTGTGTGTGTGTTTCCTCTGAACAAACAGCCTCTAACAGTGTTTATATTGCACAACAGAAGAGATTTGACTTTATATTAAAGATTGGGAACTAGGGCTGGACAGTGTAACTTAAGACATCAGTGTATGTTGATGTTTATGTATGTGCTTTGAAATGGCATTAAGATTTGAAATCTCCAACAAAATGTAATCACAAATATATCATAAACATTCACAATATTGTTCAGAAAGCTGAGGTAAATTGTGAAATAGTGACCCATTTTCTCACTTCTGTGTATTGAGATCTCAGTTAACTGACTAAAACTACATCAGCAGAACATTAGTATCCTATAAAATCATACATCGCTCATATTTCATCCCAAATGATCTCCCAATTTTTTGATCCCATAAATGTATATATATATGTATGTGTGTGTGTGTGTGTGTGTGTGTGTGTGTGTGTATACAGTACAGACCAAAAGTTTGGAAACATTACTATTTTTAATGTTTTTAAAAGAAGTTTCTTCTGCTCATCAAGCCTGCTTTTATTTGATCAAAAATACAGATTTTTTTTTAAATATTGTGAAATATTATTACAATTTAAAATAATAGTTTTCTATTTGAATATACTTTAAAAAATAATTAATTCCTGTGATGCAAAGCTGAATTTTCAGCATCATTCCTCCATCCTTCAGTGTCACATGTAACATCAGTCGATCACATGATCATTTAGAAATCATTCTGATATTCTGATTTATTATGAGTGTTGGAAACACTTCTGCTGTCTGATATATTTGATCAATAAAAGGTTAAAAAGAACTGCATTTATTCAAAATAAAAAATAAAATTCTAATAATATATTTTCTTTACTATCACTTTTTATCAATTTAACACATCCTTGCTGACTAAAAGTATTGATTTTATTTAAAAAAAAGAAAGAAAAAAAAAGTACAGACCCCAAATTACTGACCAGTAGTGTATATTGTTATTACAAAATATTTATATTTTAAAAACATAGCTTTAAAAAGAAACATATGATTTCTAAAGGATCATGTGATAATGATCCTAAAAATTCAGCTTTGCATCACAGAAATAAATGACAATTTAAAGTATAATAAATTTAAAAACAACTATTTTAGATCGTAATAATATTTCACAATATTACAGTTTTTTTCTGTATTTTTGATCAAATAAAAGCAGGCTTGATGAGCAGAAGAAACTTCTTTCAAAAACATTAAAAATAGTAATGTTTCCAAACTTTTGGTCTGTACTGTATCTCTCTCTCTCTCTCTCTGTATATATATATATGCACACACACACACACACACACACACACTCATACTGACTCTTTGCCCTCACTGTATCCAGATGCTTTCAGACAAATCACTCAAGACCCTTTTAAGCTCTTGAGGAGATGGAAATTCTCCATCCAAGAATAAGCAGCAGTTCCCTGAGCCTCCGGAAAGCTCTCCGCAGCGAGAAACGTGTGATGCTCTCTCAGTCAGAAATCATGTCCTTGATCTGTTATATGTTAATTAAGACTGTGTAGTGCAAAGACATTAAAGCTGCATTCATTTGATCAAAAATAGTGAAATATTATTACAGTTTAAAAAAGTTAATGGATAATTATGCGTTTTATTTAACAGGATCATTTGATGAGTAGAAAGCTGAAAAGAACGGCGTTTATTTGAAATACATTTTTCGAAATCAGAAATGTTTCTCAAGCAGTAAATCAGTATATTATTCATGATTTCTGAAGATCATGTGACACTGGAAATACAGCGGAGCATCACAGAAATAAATTACACTTTAACACACATTCACATAGTAACACTTATTTTAAGTTGTAATAATATTTTCCTATTTTTAAATATTAAATATTTAATGCAGCCTTAATTATTCCAAACCTTTGACCAATAGTGCACACATTTTTGAGGTTAGAAGAAATCCAAATGCAATTGTGAAATGTATAATTATATTAAGCTGAATTATAGTGTTTCACGTATGCTTTTATTTCATTTTCTTCCTCTCTGCTTGCGTGTCTTCACTCTCTCTTCTGGAAATGAAGTAAAGCGAGCGAGAGTGTCTTGGTGTGGATTGATTTATTTAAGGTTCAGAGCTTCTTCATCAGTGATGGTTTATAAAGTGAAGTTAATCTGCACCTTTGAATCCGTCTGTGAAATTGATTTTCTGTAGGCGAGTGTAATGGAGCAGCTTTCTATCTTATCAATTTTTTAACATGTAAGAAAAGAGCTTAAAGAGAGCTGATGAAGTGCTCCATCTTTGTCTGTCATGGCCTTTTCATTCCACAGATCACCTCTTCTTTCCCTCTTCTTTCTCTCTTCTTTCTCTCTTCTTTCTCTCTTCTTTCTCTCTTCTTTCCCTCTTCTTTCCCTCTTCTTTCTCTCTTCTTTCTCTCTTCTTTCTCTCGTCACGCTGAGACTCAAACACAGGTTTCCTTCTCCTGGTCAGTGTGGGTTTAGTGTGATTTATGTGCCCTTAAAATAGCTTTTGTTTTTATATTTAAACATTTCACAATGGTCCTATTTTTTATCAAATAAATTCAGACTTGGTGAGCAGAACAGACTTCTGTCTAAAACTTAAAACAAAAAAACTTTGTTATTAGTCCAGTCCTGTAGTGTACACATGCTTGAAAATATCTGAATTTATTAATAAGTGAAATTTATTAATTATAATATTTAGTGATATATTTGTATTATTTATATACCTATGTAGTAATTATTAATCATTTAATTTAGCTTATATATATATATATATATATATATATATATATATATATATATATATATATATATATATAGCTTTAATTTATGTTAGTTTTAGTAATTTATTTTCTTAGTAATTAATTTTAATTTATTTGTTTTTCTAGTTAGTTGCTAAAGCAATATGTTTAATGTTTATTTAATTTTTTTAAATGTATTTATTTTATTTAATCAACTGCTTGTTTGTTCATTTTTGTTGGTTATTTATTTATTTATTTTTAATGGTTTTAGTGAACAATATCAACACTGCTTGTGCTTTTGTCACTTTTATTATTATTTTACTTTATTATTTTATTTATAGCTTTAATATATCTTAGTTTTTAATAAGTTTTTAAGATTTTAATATATCTTAAAACTTTTATGTAAAATATATATTTTTTTGTAAATCTTACAAAAATCCTATTATGTTATAAATGTATTAATTACTTGAATTAATTTTATTTGATCATGTTCAGTGTTCAATATCAGCAGTTCAATTCTTCGAAAATAATTTTTACACACACACACACACACACACACACACACACACACATATAGATTTTAAGACAATTTTTCAAGAAAATACTTTGACATGACTTTTTGAAGTAAAAAACAGTATGCTGTTTCATGATTATTATTTTTTTTGAGCAATATTTGAGTGAAAACTGTTTCCCTTTTCTCCCTTTAATTTATTTATAATTTATTTTATTTTATTTATTTATTTATTTTTTTATCCTACACCAAATGTTTAGGTCCCTATGTTTAAA
>NC_039257.1:1429541-1444311 GCF_003368295.1 Carassius auratus | reverse complement strand
TTTTTATGCATTTGGCTGGTTGATGCACAACATCGGGCTGATGCTGTTCATGCAATATTAATGATTTCTGTGTTTGATTTTAAACACATTTTAATCTTTTTTTTTTTTCTATGCTAAGTTGGTAAATTACGTTTCTGCAGTTTTTATGCAGTTTGCTGTTTTTATGGTCAAAGGCATATGATTGTAGCTCTTTTAACTTTTGAAATATTTCATAATAAAACTTTCCTAGTTTATTTTAAATTCCTTTGCCTTTGAAGACACTTTATATTTTTACATGCCATCTTCCAAATAATATGAGCTCATTAGAGTTATAAATAAATAAATATTAATAAAATATTAATAAAATAATATGCAAATATACAAAATCATCAGTTTTCCTATTCAGCTTATGCTGTGTTAATAATTAAACATATTATTGGGCTGATGCTGATAATGCAATGTTAAGATTTCAATGCTTGCCTTTTTCTTTAAAAACGTTAATTATGATAAATGATAATCCTGCTATGTTATGCATTTAGGTTTTTATGCATATGCATGAACTCTTTCAAATAATAGGAGCCCTTAAAAGCTCATAAAATAATCTAATTAAAATGCATTTTAAAGTATAAAAATCACATTATTTTAAAAGTATTTAACATACTGTATGCTGTAGTCCTGCACACAAATATAAATGTCCCTGTTCAGCTTATCTTTTTATTTATGCATGCAATATATCATTTATTTAAACGTTTGATTTTAAGGACATATTTGTGTATTGTTTATGCTAAGTATGTAAATGATAACCCTGCTGTGTTTGTGCATTTGTGTGTTTTATGCATAAACATATTCCATGTAGTCTTTCAAATAATATGAACTCTTAAAAGTGCATAAAATAAAATAATTAAAATGCATTCTAAAAATCAAAAGAATATCACATGTATTTGCTGTAGGCCTACGCAAAAAAATATACATTTTCCTATTAAGCTTATATTCTGTTAATAAATTTTTGCATATTATTTGTCTAATGCTTTTCATGCAGCATTTATGATTTCAGTGCTTGATTTTAAACACATATTTGTTTATTTTTTATGCTAAGTAAATAAATGATAACCCTGCTACGTTCATGCATTTAGATTGCTTTTTTATGAGTGCATGTTTTTATGCATAAAATATTTCATGTAGTTTTTCAAATAATATGAACTCTTAAAAGCGCATAAAATAAAATCATTAAATGCATTTCATCTTATATGCTGCTGTTTTTTTTTTTTTTTTTTTTTTTTTGCATATTATTGTACTGATGCTGTTGATGCAACATTAATGATTAGAGTTTTTTATTTGAAGGACATTATTACTGAACGTAGTCAGACGTTACTGATGCGTGCGCTGACGGTCCTGCTCTCCGTCTGTCTCTCATCCTCTCGGTAGCTATGCTCCAGCTGCATCTTCTCCGGGTCCGAGCTGCTCACGTCTCCATGGCAACCGTCAGTGCCGCTGGGCGGGGTCTGGTTAAAAAGGGGCGGGGTCTTGGTTTTCACCACCTTGTCGAAGTAGGCGAGATACGCCACGTATTTTCCCGTGGCAGAGAGAGACACGATGGGTGTGAACTCGTAGCCCCACAGGATCTCGTCGGGCAGGTAGGAGGTGCGCACCTGACAGGTGGCTGATGTGGGTTCCACTGTGGAGCTCATCATCACCAGGAGCTCAAAATCAGCCGGACCCGGATCTGGGTCCGTCCATCCGCCTGAAACAGACACAATGAGTGTTTCTACAAGAAGTTTTCTGAAAGGTGAAGTGATTCATGAAGCAGAAGCTGTCACTGTTTTTGCAATTCTGTTTAGTGCCACTGGAGGCGCAGTGTTTGCAATCCCAAAAGTTTCAAAACCTAGTTACATTTTCAGATGAAATATAAATAGATTCAATTAATAAAAAAAATTTCTAATTAAAATTTTTAATAAATGAGTAATTAATAAAATGTAAATTAAATTAAAATTAAAATGTATTTTATATTTAATTATATATTTAATATTAAATACATTTAATATTTAACCATTTTAAATAATTAAAAATGTATTAATAATAATAATATTTAACATATTTTTTGACATTTTAATAAATAAAATGTATTTATAAAATTTAATAAGTTTAATAAAAGTTAATCGAATTAAAATATATTAATTGCTAAATGTTTTTTAGGCATCACACTTTTTTACATGACTCTTCCTATTGTCAAGAATCCATTATTTACTTAAAATTAAATAAAAACAGAAAATCATTATATAAAAAAAAACAAAAGGAAATTGTTTCTACTTTTGTTGTTGTTTTCTGTCCCTGATAATAATATTTACCCCTCACCAACTTGGAATTATAAGTTTCTATCTGCATTCTGAGCAGTTTTGAGATATTGAGCTTCAGTGTGTTTTTTCTTCCATAGACTTCTGTATAGAATGCTTTTTGTGTCCTAAAATGTACAGCTTACAAAAGAAACCTCACATAATGTAAACAGGCTGTCACAGAAGAAGAATAGAATAATACAAAAGTCAGATAGAAACTTATGATTCTAAGCTGATGCCTGTGCTGTGCTGAAAATACTTTACCTGATTTATTATTCCTATAGTCGAAAATGACTGGCCTTTCCAAAATTGCTTGTAAATGTCTCATAACACTATACTTACTATATGTGACCCTGGAGCACAAAAGCATGTATGGGTCACAATTATGCCTTTCTTTTTTATGCCAAAAATCCTTAGGATATTAAGTAAAGATCATGTTCCATGAAGATATTTAGTCAATTTCGTACCATAAATAAATCAAAACTTAATTTTTGATTAGTAATATGCATTGCTAAGAACTTCATTTGAACAACTTTAAAGATTATTTTGGTCCAGGGTCACATTTTACCAATAAATATTGGATTCAATTTATTTTTTCAACTTGTTTTCTTTGAAATAGCAATGCTTCTGTATTTCTTTCTGGGCTGGATTGAGGCCTGACTGATCTGAACTCATGCACATCAGTTTTTGAGTTAATAAAAACCATTGTTGGGTAAACTTTGCGGATGTTCAGAGGACGGTGGCGGGATCTGACCCTTGTCGGCCCATCGGCGCAGCGGGCTCTGCTCGTCGATGATGTGGTAGAAGGTGAGCGGGAGGATGAGGAAGGGGCTCTCGCTGGCCGTGTCCACGCTGAAGCTCACGTTCTTCTGATCCAAACGCACCGTCTCGCCCTCCTTCGGTGCGCACGGCTGTAAAAGCTTCCCAGTCACCTGAAAAAAATAAATAAATCACATTAATTGCATTTGACCTCAAAGAACTTGTGCATATTTTACTGCCAAACCATAGTTTCCACATGAGCACATTTCCATGTTCAAGGTTCAGACGCTCGATGATGCTCCAGAAGGTAAAACCATGCATTAAGATCAGGGGCGTGAAAACTTTTGAACAGAATGGAGATGTTTACATTTTTCTTATTTTGCCTAAAAATCTTTTTTTTTTTCTTCATTTAGTACTGCCCTTCAGAGGCTACAGTAGATACTAACATGTTTCCCAGAAGGCAAAATAAGTCAAATCTACCCTGATCTTCAAATTCAAAACTTTGTTAAGGTGATAATTGTCTCCTCCGGTTACCTGGCAGCCCAGCAGCAGACTCTTGCGCATGTTAGCGACTCGTATCATGAGACACGGTCGTCCGTCGTGATTAGCGATCACAGCATGCTGACTGAACCGAATCGTCCCGCCACGCTTCTTCGGCCGAGCCACCTGAGACAGACAGGTGTGGGTCATATTTCACCCACAAATACAGATGTTTATTGGTTTTCTGTGTTGAGGTGATTAATAGGATGCACACCTTGGCGAGGAAGGTTCCGGTGATGAAGATCTCCATGGCGGTGGTGATGAGGAGCTGGATGATGAGCAGGACGATGGCAGACGGACACTCCTCCGTGATGCAGCGGTATCCGTATCCGATGGTGGTCTGAGTCTCCAGCGAGAAGAGAAAGGCTGCGGTCAGCGTTTGCATCTGCATCACACACACACTGTGGTTTGCTGGAGGATCGAACTCTACAGGAAGAAAGACAAAGATCAGACTGATGCACACAAACAAACACGGGGATGTGATAGGGGGAGTATAATAATAGTATAACAATTATTCCTAAATAGCTAAGAATCATCCACAATAAGTACAGGAACATGAATTGAGAAAGTCTCTTTATGCTGATTTGACTTTTATCTTACCGAGCAGGTCTCCGTGCACCAAAGCCAGCAGGTACCACAGCAGTCCGAAGGTGAACCAGGTTCCCACAAAAGTGGCACTGAACAGAATCAGTTTGTACCTCCACTGCATGTCCACAAAGGTGGTCCAGGGGTCACGCAGGTACAGAGCGCCACACCCACTCACGTACTCGATGCTGACGTTGCTCCGCCCATCCTTGGTTAGGACCCGCCTCCGGTGTGCCACCTGACTCCCATGCCCCGCCCCTCCGAGCAGAGGCTTTAGAATGTCTGTCTGTGTCTGGGAGTGGCACACCTTCTGAGGGGCGGGGCTGTGCGATGGAGGGGGTGTGGCCGACATCATCTGAAGAAGAAACTTTTGTAACTTTTTTTTTTTTCTTTAGTAAAGCATTAAGTTAAGTTCACATTAACGTAAGCATTTGGTAGATGCAGTAAAATTGGCAATTTTTTGTATGGTTTGTTCAAATGATTCAAACACAAGGTCTTTTTCTGCTTGAAACACAAATGTACACATTTAGATGTCATGATATCCAGGAAATCCGATTCAGTTAACAAGCGCAGAGCTCATTACCATCCTTCCTCAATCATAGACAGATCTACAGTCACACAGCACAGATATGAGTCAAACATCTCTTCACAAACACCACAGACACCGATCACAGCAGAGACACAGAAGACCATCCACAAACACGAGAACAACACGTCTATATTACAGAACATTCTACATCGAGGAAATTCAATTGTTCTCAATAGTTTTTCTAATAAGAGATAAAACCACAATTAAAAAACATCAAAAAGGACAAAATATTTTAATTAATTTAATTGCAAGATAAGTGTGCATATTATTTCAAAAATAATTTCCAATCATTTCCAAGTAGCTAGCTACACTCTTAAAAATAAAGGGGCTTTAGCCATAGAAGAACCTTTTGTCTTAAATGGTTCCATAAAAGACCTTTAACATCCTTTCTGCGAAAGAAGGTTCTTCACATTATACAAATGCAAGAAAGACCTGGTTCTTTAAAGAACCTTTGACTGAATGCTTCTTGTATGAAGAACCTTTTGGAGCATCTTTATTTTTAAGAGTGTAGTTTACATATTAATATTTCTTATTAGCAACTGCAAAACAAATTAACTCCCAATTATTTCCTATAATTTCCGATAACTGTTTAGCCTACAATGTTTCTAATTAATAAACACAAAACTAATTTATCACGGGAAATATCGTGTCCGTGTATTGTGTGACTGAACTCGGGGTCTAAAGTAAATATAAAAATCACAAAAGCTACAGATGATTTATTAGAAATAAACGCTTTTAATGCAGAGAGTTCCGGAGAGAGAGGCTGGATATTTGTGGGATTTCAGGAACACTGGGTCCTTTTGTTTCTTTAATCCCGTTTGGACGCACGAAGCCTCTCCACACACCACACACGCACACACACACACACACACACAGACAGACAGACTGTGAAATGTGTTTTTGTGACGTGTAATGTGTGTGTGAGCTCTGAAGTTGAGACACGAGTGTTTGATCGATCAGAGCATCGTCTCAGATCATTGATCCTCGGTTTGTGATGATGTACGCACTCTTTTCCTATTTATTTAGACTTTTATTTCTCTTTTAATCTGAATGAACCTCTGTGCCAAATCTGAGTCCAAATCTGAGGGTCTTCCTCATTTCTGCAAATATTTCATACACCGACAGAAAGAGAAATCACTGAAATGAATGCATTCGTTAAATTCTAAATACTCTTAAATAAAGGCTATTATTTGCCATTAATGGTTCCGTGAAGAACCTTTAACATCCATGAAAATCTCTTTCGATTTCTGTACGATCCTTTACATTTCTTTACCAAATGTCTATCAGGTTTAAAAGCAAAGGTTCTTTATTGCATCTAGTTCCACGAAGTACTTTTAACATGCATGGGATATATTCATTTCACACAATTTAAAAAAATGTTCCATAAGTTCCATAAGTAGCACAGTTTGTAGCAATAGTGCACAATACATACATTAAAAAACAATAAATACATTTCTCTTTTATGACAAAAATCATTAGGATATTAAGTAAAGATCATGTTCCATGAAGATATTTAGTAAATCTCCTATCGTAATATATCAAAACTTAATGTTTGATAAGTAATATGCATTGCTAAGAACTTCATCTGAACAACTTTAAAGATGATTTTCTCAATATTTAGATGTTTTTGCTCCCTCAGATTCCAGATTTATAATAGTTGTATCTCAGATAAATATTGTCCTCTGAACAAACCACACATCACTGAGAGATCATTTATTCTGATGATCAGATGATGTATACATCTCAATTTCCATCGTCACATAACTTCTTGAACCTGAGAGAGAGAGAGAGAGAGAGATGGAGAGAGAGAGAGAGAGAGAGATGGAGAGAGAGAGAGAGGGTGGGTGGAGGGAGGGGTTTGTGCAGGTCTTGTCCGTCTCTTAATTAGCCGCTTCCTCCTCCTCTTCCTCACTTCATCTCTCTGTCAGACGGAGAACACCGGACAAACCGAGCTCTCAGAGAGAGAGAGAGAGAGAGAGAGTTTATAGACATGATGTCCTACATGAAGCAGCCTCATTACTCAGTGAACGGCTTGACTCTGTCCGGTTCCGGGATGGACCTCCTGCACTACCCCAGTGAGTACTGACCCTTACTGACCCTTACTGACCCTTACTGACCCTTACTGACCCTCACAGTGTCATCATCACAGCCAGTCATCACCATTAGACTTCAGCTGTCTGATTCTGCGCGTGAACGTGACGATCAGCTTATCTTTATTAATATGAGACCCTGGAGCACAAAACAAACGATCCGTTTTTGTGAAATTGAGATTTATACATCATCAGAATAAATGATCTCTCAGTGATGTGTGGTTTGTTCGGAGGACAATATCTGTCTGAGATACAACTATTTGAGAATCTGGAATCTGAGGGAGAAAAAACTAATCAGAAATTAAGTTTTGATTATTTAAGGAGGTTTACTAAATATCTTCATGAACATCTTTACTTAATATCCTAATGATTTTTGTCATAAAAGAGAAATGTATTATTGTGACTCACACAGTGTATTGTTGTCTATTTCTACAAATACACGTCTGTGACACACAGACACTGATTGAGGTTTATATATTAGTTTAAGCAACGCTCAGGATTTTAGAAAAGCGCAAACAGTTCTCACAAATAAATATTTATAAATAAATGCGTAAGTATAAATCCACTTTTAATATAAATATTATAACAAAATCTGCTGTTCTTTTGTTTTATTTCACATTATTTCGTTATTTAGCTAGGAGTTATTTACTGTATGTTTATTTATTGATGTCATGTTTACATGATTTATACTCACACATACCTCGAGTGAGAAAAAGGTATTCTGTATATTGCTCATCCGGTTTAATAAAGATGTTTAATTCTATCAGGAGTAAATCTAGTAATCGAAAAAATATTAGGTTTGTAGAAAAGGCATATAAAACAGTTTTGAAACAGTTTCGATCATTCTGACGTCATTCATAGCCATATAATCGCGCATCTCAAATCATGGCGATTAATTTCGTTAAAGTCTATTAGTTTGATTATTTTGACGAGGGATTTATGAGCCAAATACGAAATAATGTTCTTTGTAAACATTATTTCAAATACGTCAAATATCATTCAAATAAACAAATATCATAATGCTGATTGGGCTCATTAATGCAATAAATTAATAAAGAATATTAGTTGCATCTCATTTATAAAGTCATGCTTTTACGTGTGGATTAATTCAAATAAACGATTATATTTTGGATAGATAGATAGATAGATAGATAGATAGATAGATAGATAGATAGATAGATAGATAGATAGATAGATAGATAGATAGATAGATAGATGGCTGGATGCACACTAAAGACTAACTGTGTTCGTGTGGTTCTTCATCAGACACTGCGCGGAAGCAGCGGCGCGAGAGAACCACGTTCACGCGCGCGCAGCTCGACATCCTCGAGACACTGTTCGCCAAGACGCGGTACCCGGATATCTTCATGAGAGAGGAAGTGGCTCTCAAGATCAACCTGCCCGAGTCCAGAGTCCAGGTGAGTCCAGAGCCTGCTCAAGGACACCAGGAGGTCCAGTTTATCCAAACCCCTGATGATGATGATGATGATGATGATGAAGGTGATATCTATGCATCTATGCAACCTTTAACATCCATGAGACTATTTCAATGCACAAAAGGTTATTTATAGTCTTTATTCAGGGTAGAGCTATATTTAATTATCTGACAAGGTCTACAGTAAATATACTTATCATTATTAAAATATTATATATTTATGAACATTTTAATATTTTAATAACGATAAGTATATATTTATAATACAATTAAATATATCACTTGACTTATGTATATAGTGGAAAATATTCTGATGAGTAAATGCTTTCACTGAAAGGTTTGGTGGGATTTATATTTTATTATATAAATTATTTTATATTATATTTTTTGTTAGTCAAAGCTATTTGTTAATATTTTGATTATTTTTTTCTGCTTTTGTTTTAAATTTAGTTAAAGGTTTAGTAATTTTGTGGTATGATTTTGTCATTTTTTTACTGTTTGTGTTGTTTTTAAATATGTTTTTTAATATATATATATATATATATATATATATATATATATATATATATATATATATATATATATATATATATATATATATATATATATATATATTTTTTTTTTTTTATTATTTTTTTTCATTTCAAGTTTTAGATATTCTGTGCATGAAGTAAAACTAAATACAATTTTAAATATGATAAACTTTTTATATTTTATTTTATTTATAAGTAAAAAAAAATATTTTTTCTTTTTTTCTTTTTATTTTGTTGTTGTTTTCAAGTTATGGTACAGCTCTGATATAAATCAGAAAAATAAATTATAAAAATAAAGCAAAGATGGCAGAACTAGGCATTTGTTCACTATGGCCTTTCATTTATTTATTTTATTGTTGTATTTTTTTTTTTTATTTTATTTCTATTTTCTCTGAATGCACACTTGCATTTCTCTTCTGTAAGGTACATTTAAAAGGTTCTGCTATATGTGACCCAGGACCACAAAACCAGTCACAAGAGTCAATTCTTTTAAACTGATGTCTATACATCATCTGAAGCTGAATAAATCATCTCTCCATTGATGTCTGGTTTGTTCGGAGGACAATATTTGTCTGAGATACAACTATTTTGGAATCTGAGGGAGCCAAAAAATTTAATATTGAGAAAATCATCTTTAAAGTTGTTCAGATGAAGTTCTTAGCAATGCATATTACTAATCAAACATTAAGTATTGATACATTTATGGTAGGAAACTTACAAAATATGTTCATAGAACATGATCTTTACTTAATACCCTAATGATTTTTGGCATAAAAGAAAAATGTATAATTGTGACTCATACAAATGTATTGTTGTCTATTGCTACACATACACCTGTGCTACTGATGACTATATAAATAAAGTTGTACTTATATCCTGCATGCAGCAGTCAGTGACTGGAATGGGATACTGACAGTCGTCCCGTCTGTGTTCTGCAGGTGTGGTTTAAGAACCGTCGCGCGAAATGCCGTCAACAGCAGCAGCAACAGACCAGCGGTCAGACCAAACCCAGACCACCGAAGAAGAAGTCGTCTCCGGCCCGAGAGCCCAGCGTCAGCGAGCCCAGCGCCAGCACCAACGGCCCCTACAGCCCTCCACCTCCTCCGGCCCCGAGCTCCAGCTCCACCAGCGCCACCGTGTCCATCTGGAGCCCGGCCTCCGTCTCTCCGCTCCAGGACCCTCTGTCGGTCTCCAGCACGCCCTGCCTGCAGCGCTCCAGCGCCTACCCCATGACCTACACCCAGGCCCCGGCCTACGGGCAGAGCTACGCCTCCTCGTCCTACTTCACCGGGCTGGACTGCAGCTCGTATCTGTCCCCCATGCACCCGCAGCTGTCGGCCACAGGGGGCGCTCTCAGCCCCATGAGTGCAGCCCTCGGCCAGTCGCCCGCCTCGCTCTCGTCGCAGGGCTACACCGCCGCCTCACTGGGCTTCAGCGCCGTCGACTGCTTAGACTACAAAGACCAGACGGCGTCCTGGAAGCTGAACTTCAACGCTGCGGACTGTCTGGACTACAAAGACCAGAACTCCTGGAAGTTCCAGGTCCTGTAGAGCGTCCAGAAGAAGCTTCACTGCACTTCTACAAGGTTCAAAAGCAGGGAGGTTTTATCTGCAATGCCAGAAATATAAAATTTTTGGTTCCCCAATGAACCTTTGAGAGTAAAGTGGAAAGAATCTACTGATCAGATTACCTTTTTCCAAGTACCTAAAGTAATGCATTACTTTTTAATTGAAATATGCAAGGTACTTTTTCAAATAAGAGTTACTTTGCTTTCCATCAGCCTGAGGCTTATTAACATCTCTGGTATGAAAGATCATTTAGAGTTGGCAAAAATATAATTTTTGTTACTAAAAAAAAACCAAATAAGCCCAGCCCATGAGAAAAAAGTAACTCAAAAGTAATGCATTTCCATACGTGATGCAATATTGTAATGGAATACTTCTAAAAGTAACTTTCCCCAACACTCATATAACTTGTAATGGTATTAATGCTAAAAATGGAGATTGTATTGGTTTTAATGGAAACTGTAAAAGTCCCCGACTGGTAATTTGCTGGCTTGTATTAGTGGCGTGTTAAAACCACTGAATACTGATACAATTTGGCCCAAAACTCACTACTTACTCAAAAATAAAGGTCCAGAATGTGTTTTGTTTGAAGTGATGACATAGAAGAACCAATGTTTTGGTTCCCCAAAGAGCCTTTCAGTGAAGAGTCCTTAAAATAACCTTTTTTTTTCTTAGTGTGAAGAACATTTGAATCATCTAAAGAACCTCTTATTATAAGGATTATATTTTTCTGGACGACAAGGATAAACGTGGAGCTGATGGTCCAGATGGAGATGTTTCTCACTGTCTTGATTATTTCTGAGTAACACTGAATGAGGTGAAGCTGGTAGATGATAGAGAACTGAACACAGCTCAGATGTTTGGTTCAGTAAAACAGTGATGTACATCTCAACACGGTTAGAAGACCATCATCATCTGAACTGCTACAGTCTTGTTGTTCTAGAAGGTGTATTATTAGGTTAGATGATGTTTCGAAGATCAGAATCCCAAATGTTTGTTGAAAAGCTTCTTCTGAAACTGAAGAACGAAGCTGAGACTCAGAGACTCCAGGAGCAAAGCATGCTGGGATGCCACTATAAGTCACATGACACGTGAACTCTAGCGCTCACTAGAGCTGAAGATGTTTTGTTAATGTTTTATATGTTTTCTTAATTGATATGATGATTAGATCAAACATCTGTTGTTTCTTCTAGAGTTGTTCTTGACCTGTGAAAGGTTCAGTATTTACCGACGGTGATTCTGAAGCGTCAGACTGTACTTGAACGAATCGTGTTGAGTTGCATGGAGTTGAACATCTTGACGTTTAGATGACGTTTGTTTTCTTGTCAATCTCAGGGCTTTCTCATGCTTTCCTCGGCTCGTAACGCTCGTCTGTTCATCAGCGCTCTTTTCTGATGTGAGATTGTGTGTTTCTTTGTAATGTCCTGCTGTTCATTGTGTTTGCTTTTACAGTCTTGTAGTTTTGAGACTTTTAATGAATTATAAATAAATAATTTCTTTCCATAAATACAAGCCAGGTCGGTTTTACTGATTTAGTATAGAATTTTGGAAAAGAATATTAGTATATCTTTAGCATGTGTAAATATATATATATATGCATGTATGATATTATTATTTTTTGTTATATTTTGACACCAAAAAGAATGCAAAGAGAGAGAGAAGAAATAAGTAAATGAATAAATGTTATTAACATGGTAAAAAAAAAAAAAAAAAAAAAAATTAGCTGGTCCTAAAATTAACTTTTTTTTCCTGATTCCAGTTGTTTCTTTTGATTTGAGGATACAATATGAGCTTTTTTTTTTTTTTTTTTTTTTTTTTTTTTGCACTGAATGAAATCACACACACATTATGATTAAAATTAAACCGTGTTTGTACATCATGTGTTGTGCTGTGTGGCTTTAAAAAAGAGATGCAAAAAAGAGGGAAGGGTCACAGGAGTGTGTGTGTGTGTGTGTGTGTGTGTGTGTGTGTGTGTGTGTGTGTGTGTGTGTGTGTGTGTGTGTGTGTGCGTGTGCGTGTGCGTGTGCGTGTGTGTGTGTGTGTGTGTGTGTTGTATAATCTGGATGGACGGAGCATATGGCGTGTGTGGTGCAGACGGCTCAGAGACACTCAGGACTTAAAATATGATTCATTTCTTTCCCTCTAATCCACACAGACACATCAGAACAGAGTTCCTCCAATTTCCCTTTAATTGATTCCTAATCCCCCCACACACACAAACAAACACACACACACACACACACACACAAACACACACACACACACACACACACACACACACAAACACAAACACACACACACACACAGACACAAACACACACACACACACACACACACACACACAGACACACACACAAACACACACACACACACACAAAGACACAAACACATACACACTCACACAAACAATCACACACACAAACAAACACACACACACACACATACACACACACACACACACAAACACACACACACTCACACAAACAATCACACAGATTGATGATAAATATATGTGCACACTACAAAAGGACACAGCTATCATTTACAAACTTAATCTCATGCAATCAATGTCTTGCATTTGAAACAGTTCATATAAGGAATAAGTGACCATACCCCATAAGCACCACACACTCACTAATGCATACAGTATGCATCCACATGTCATTAAGAGCATTATAAAAGATTCAGTGTTATCAATATGTCCATTTATTATAAGAAACACAAGATTTTAACAGCCAATGACATTTCCAGCTGGGGAGACTCAACTGATTTTCTACAGTTTAGTGTTAATCATCATCTAACTCAAGGGTTCTCTAAGTCTACATTCAAAGGTACAAATCTGAATTTTCATCAGTGACAAAGGTCTGGAACTACTGGTAATTACAAAACTAACTAATTTAATAAACATGTATAACAAATCAACATTCATTTTATGAAAAAATAAGGTGCCTTTAATCTGGGCTTGGTGTGTGCTATCTGTTGACTCGTCCACCGCAAGTGAAAGGCAGGGTGCATCTCTGATATCATCACTTCACTGCTTTACTAAGTCATGGGCAAGCACCTCTGTCCTCCTGGTTGAAGTGTCATTGGACAGTGGAATTTTCTTTAATTTCTCTGCCATCTCCTGTCTCTCCTTTCACTCAAATAAACCATATGCTATCTCTACTGAACACTCCTTAACTATCTCTGCATCAGTGAATGCCTAGTACCCAGGCCAGACAGAAAGATGGTTCTGCAGCTCTCTCTTGCTGTGTCACAACTCTCATAAACAACTTATTTGTTGATTCATATGAAGACTTTAACTCTCATAGTTTTGGTGTCCATACCTCTGTATTTTGTGGATATTGCCGTTTAAAATGACCATGTTTTGTTTCATAATGCCGTTTGACATTTCCACTTTTCACAACTCCAACTGTCTCGTTACAAATCAAACAGAATGGCTTCGTGTTGGATTGGGGCAAAATGAACACGTACCTCTCTCTCCGATCATCTTTGAAAACTGTATTTTCTTCGTCAACTTTTCTTTTCCTGGACAATGACATCCTCCACACACATTCAAACACTTAGCTACTGCGGTGAAGTGTTGCTTTGAGCAACTCACGCCCAATTACGTCAAAAGTATACACTCACTGAATGTCATGGCAACTGAATCACAGAGAAAAACTTTTTCGCTTTAATTTTGGACCATCCCCAAAAAAAGACTAAACAAATGATTCTGAAATGCGTTTCTCGACACTTACCTGTGGCTATAACTTTATTATGACTCTAATTTATTTTATAGTCTCAAGCATTCAGAAATCATGCAAAAGGAAACTAAGCAGTTTTACTCTGATAAAACCATGGTTTATTTTTGTAAGGGTTGTGTTATGCACGTTTTTTGTTGAAGAAATTATAAAGCCTGTGTCATCTATAGCAAAAAGGTGTCCAAAAATGAAAGATTTAGTGAATATTTGAATGAAATGTTTGGTCAGTATCCTAAACAAGGATTTGATTGTCCTGTAAGTGTAACAACAGCAATCACATGACATTTGTAATAACATGTACATAAATAGTTTATTTTGTATTTGCCTACATTATGTATTTTAATTGTTAATTTTATTAACCAATCATTATTGCCTCATTACTTTTTATATAATGCATTTTAAGCCATTTTAAAGGCTATTGATGGCTTAGGTCTG
Source organism: Carassius auratus (assembly GCF_003368295.1). Taxonomy (NCBI): domain Eukaryota; kingdom Metazoa; phylum Chordata; class Actinopteri; order Cypriniformes; family Cyprinidae; genus Carassius; species Carassius auratus. The sequence continues at coordinate 1,429,728 of NC_039257.1, read as the reverse complement.
TTTTTATAGGTCTGTTATTACAGTAGCTATATTTATACTTTGTAAATTATTAGAGTTTTGGGTTCGCGAATCATTTGAGTCAGTTTGGGGATTGCGAATCATTTGAATCAGTTCGAGAGTTCGGAGCGGCTTCGCGGATCATTTGAATCAATTCGAGAGTTCGGAGCGGGTTCGCGAATCATTTGAG
>NC_039257.1:1422041-1424541 GCF_003368295.1 Carassius auratus | reverse complement strand
GAAATATGCGTTTTCTGTGTGAATCTGTGTTAAAGTGTAATGTATTTCTGTGATGCTCCGCTGTATTTTCAGCATCATTCCTCCAGTCTTCAGTGTCACATGATCTTCAGAAATCATGAATAATATGATGATTTACTGCTCAAGAAACATTTCTGATTATTATCAGTGTTGAACACAGTTGTGCTGCTCAATATTTGTGTGGAAACTGTATGTAGTTTTAATTTCACACACCTCCACAGTGCGGTCGTAGGGCAGATCCGGCTGCTTCTTCAGCTTCTTCTCCAGGTAGCTGCTGGCCTCGTGGTGTTTGACCCCAACGCTGGTGGCCCTGAAGCCGCAGAAGTACCCGGCCGGGTCACATTTGTACAGCACGGGGCCCGTCTGAGGGTCCATGGCGATCAGCATCATACCTGAGGGCCACACAGACGCGTCAGAGCCGCAGCGAAGCATCAGAACACACCTGAGAGCAGACGAGTCACTCACTGCAGCCCAGCGGCCTCATCTCTGCGTTCTGTGTGTACACCTGAGAGATGTCCGCCATGCGCCGGCACAGCATGTCCGCCGTGATGTCATAACCGAACTTATACTTCCACTCGGCCGCCTCGATGCGAGCCCGATGAACCTGAGAGCGGCTGTCAGCTACACACACACACACACACACACACATATATATGTGAACTTACACTAACATGTGAGAAGTGTCTGAAAGAAGAGACACACACCGTAATGTCCGGTCATGACACATCCGATCCGCGGAGTGAGACGAAACATGTTTGTCATTGTAGATGCATCCAGGAGCGAGTCCTGCACATGAGAGGAGAGAAAGAGACGTTCACACACACACACACACACACACACTCAGCTCAGCGTAATTCAAGAGCATCACATCTGCACAAACACACTCAGAAATGCTTGGAGACGCTTCGGTCTCAGTCCTGACTCAACTACAATAAAGATAGTCAGATGATACATGTTTCTGTTTTAATGACCAAAAGTCTTCCAAATGTATCATTTGATTTAAAATCAAGAGTGAAAAATAATGTCAAAGTATTCTAAAAACCTCTATGTTTTGTCTGTGTTGGGATGCAGTAAAGACGTCACGCCAATCATTTTCTAAAACAGACTTTTACCCAAAAGCTTCTGAAAGTTTGGACACCAGTGTTTGTTTTCACTGAAGTAAACGAGGCTTTGACATCATTATCTGACAGCAGCTTCGTTAGCTGTCATTATACTCAAATATTTAACCATTTTAATTTACAGCCAATCAATTCTTTTATATTTCTCTATATTCCATTGACAGTTCTTGTGTTACCAAGCTAAGGGTTAAATTATAGGTTAGAAAAATAAACATATTATACAAAAATCAGTTTGAAGGATTGTCAAAACCACATCCAGATCTTCAGTCAATCTTGAGTCTTCTAAATGCATATAACTTTATATTTTTCCTGTACTTTTCTTTATTTTGTGTTATATACAGTATGTACACTATATTGCCAAAAGTATTGGCACCCCTTCTAATGAGCAGCTTTTACTGCTTTAGTAATTTCTTTGAGTACAATATTTAATGTTGAAGTATATAATGATATTCTTTAGGGAATTGTGTGCCTCTGATTTTATAGCAAAAGTTTGGACAGGAGTCTTTTCTATTCTAAAATGATAAAAAGAAATTGATTGAGTCAGTGTGGAAGAACTTGACTGGATGCTGTGACTTTAAATCCAGACCTCGAGATAAAAAACTTATGACCAAACACCAGTGACTTGTACACACACTTTATAGACAAAAGTATTGGGACCCACCTTCTTTAGAACAGAAAAGACACTTCCAAAACTGTGGCGACAAAGATGGAAACATAATTAGTGTATTTAAAAAATGTATTTCCATCTCTGCTTCAACAGTTTTGGAAGTGTCTAAATTATTTTACCCATATGTACAATTCACTGGTGTTTGGTGATGACTTTATCCTAGAATATAATTATATGCTTCAACATTGTTTTCATGGAAATTACTAAAGCAGTCCAATAGAAGGGGGTGCCAATACTTTTGGCAATACAGTGCAGTGTACCCAGAATCTGATTCTAAACCAATCGGAGACTGAAATCAGATGTTTAAACCAGATTAAAGACTAAAGACTGTTTTTGTGTGCAGCACAGGTCTTCAGGTGTGTGTTTTACCGACACTTTCTTCTGTGTGAGCAGCACGGCGCAGTCCGTCCCTCTGATGCCCACCGTGGTCAGCCCGCTCTGACTGATGGCTTTGAAGGCATATTCTGTCCAACACATCCAAGATCACATTCAGAAGGACACAAACACACCAGACCAGGAACTCTGAAGGACTCTCAAGTGACGCCATTCAGTGAATTATGATCTTAAAAAGTTCTGGACCCCACAGGTGGTGGCGTTTCAGGCCAAATAATAAAACTAAGTTTCAGTATGAGTAGAAAACACTACACATTGAGATTCTGAGTTCCTCACAGAATACTAAATGCATTGATGTGTCACC
>NC_039257.1:1369541-1417041 GCF_003368295.1 Carassius auratus | reverse complement strand
TTGCGCAAAACCATGATAATATGAAACGCTTCAAAACTGAGCTCACAAAGTGATTTGTTCAATGGATTTTTGTTGCAGTGTGTCTTTCCAGTAAAGCAAAAAAGATGCAAAAACAATGTCAAAAGAGAATACTGGAAAATATTACATAATTAATTTATGTTTCCTGTTAGCTAAATTTCACATTTATAAACAAAAGTTTACTGGCTATAAACCTCTTTTTTCAAGTATGTGGAAACTATACCACATCCCAACTTCATTTGAGTCAGATCGCGACTTCAGAGCGGGTTTACGAATCATTTGAATCATTTGAGTCATATCGCGACTTCAGAGCAGGTTCGCGAATCATTTGCATCATTTGAATCAGATCGCGACTTCAGAGCGGGTTCGCGATTCATTTGAGTCGGATCGCGACTTAAGAGCGGGTTCGCGAATCATTTGAGTCATTTGAGTCAGATCGGGACTTCAGAGCGGGTTCGCGAATCATTTGAGTCATCTGAATCATTTGCGTCATTTGAGTCAGATCGCGACTTCAGAGCGGGTTCGCGAATCATTTGAGTCGGATCGCGACTTCAGAGCGGGTTCGCGAATCATTTGAGTCGGATCGCGACTTCAGAGCGGGTTTGTGAATCATTTGAGTCATTTGAGTCCAGTGGCGGCTCTAGACAAATTTTACTAGGGGGGCCAAGGAGGGGCCAGTGTTTAACCAGAGGGGCACATTAAAAATGGCAACATATTTTATTTAAATGTAATGCAAATAAATAGAAAAAGTAATTCTTGTAAAAATCTACACAGTAATTTTACACAATCTAAACATGTTAATAAAAACAAATTACTATTAGTACTCTTATAAAATTCAATCAGGCAATCATACATTTCACAATTTAATATTTATATATGAATGTCAAGAATTCAGAAGTGTATATATTTATAATGCTTACACTACACTACAAAAATAATATACAATTAAATTATGCTTATTTTAAATGTATTGTGCAGGCTAAAAATATAATAAGCTTTTAATAATCTTTCAGTGCGCAAAACCATGATAATATGAAACGCTTCAAAACAGAACTCACAAAGTGATTTTAAAAGTTTACTGCTTTTAAAATGTGTGTGATCTAACAGGAACAAGCGAGTCTTTTAAAAACAGCAACAAACATTAAATACAAATACACAAAATAAAAGTCTTTTTTTTCAAATCCACAGCCTTTTTTTCTGCAGATCAAGCATTATAATGTGAGTATATAATATTGGAGATATTTTACCATGCATCCTGCTGTAAATGGACGAGGTGCGCGCTATCTGAATACTGAATGGAGAATGATTGACAGCCGCAGAGGAGGGAAAACAAGGTTTCTGTAAACTTTAATTAAATGATGTAAATAGTCTTCTGTCCATAACATTAAGCTATGGAATTGCTTCAGATGACTTTGAGAAATTATAATCAGAACCAAGTCACCCAAACTGATGTGAAAAAAACGGGAGGCGCCGAAAAGCGCGATGTTTGCATCCCTGAATATGATTAAGTGTTTGGGTGCGCTGCACTATTTTACCCGTGTAGAGCGTTGCGTCACATTAGTTCCGCTTTTGGCGCTCGCGTGTAAATCATATTACTTTTTTTTTCAGCACGGGGGTGGCCAGGGACATGTCTACAGAGGCACGGGCCTCGCTAGGCAGCACAGAAGCAGTCATCAGTCTCACAGATGTATATTTGTAGAAATAGACAACAATACATTGTATGAGACACAATTCTCTTTTATGACAAAAATCATTCGGATATTAAGTAAAGATCATGTTCCATGAAGATAAGATATCTCCTACCATAAATATATAAAAACGTAATGTTTGATTAGTAATATGCATTGCTAGGAGCTTCATCTGAACAACTTTAAAGATGATTTTCTCAATATTTAGATTTTTTTTGCTCCCTCAGATTCCAGATTTTCTAATAGTTGTATCTCAGACAAATATTGTCCTCCAAACAAACCACACATCAATGGAGAGATCATTTATTTAGCTTTCAGATGCATAAATATCCATTTTAAAGTCGCATTTATTTAGAACCAAGAACCAAGAGAAAACATGACCGTCTCCAGCCGCGAGAGGGCGCTCTATATCTTCAGTGTAGACTACAGGAGCACAGAGCAGCATAGAGCGCCCTCTAGCGGCTGGAGACGGTCATGTTTTCTATTGGTTCATGTCTCTTAGTTCATTTCACTTGGTTCAAGTCAAATTAATTTTGATAAATAAGTCGCACCTGACTATAAGTCGCAGGACCAGCCAAACTATGAAAAAAAGTGTGACTTATAGTCCGGAAAATACGGTAGTGACGTGAAAGAGTAAAACAGAGAGTGTGTTTGGCATCAGCAGCTCAGAACGAGTCAGAAAGGAGTATGATTCATGACTGATGTTGATGAAGTCTGTAAACTGATCTGAATAAAGGCTTTGTCATCTCGTAGAGACCTAAAGCTGCATCACAGTGTGTGTGTGTGTGTGTGTGTGTGTGTGTGTGTGTGTTACGGACCGTGTTGAGCCAGCTCCTGCAGCTCTCTCAGAAGACCCTCATGTCTCTCTTGAGCTTCATCTGTTAACAGAACCAGCACACAGTCACTTCAACACCTCACCGTTTCACCAGTAAATATAATTATATTTGCACCTCTCTTTCTTCATGTGTTTAATTCCATCATTACACAGAACATAATTTCTGAACTTCTGTTCTCTCTGTATGTATGGAGTACTTGAGTTGTTACCAACATCTGGAGAACATTTCATGTCATCAGCACCTTTTACCCGCTGTGATGTGTGAGTTCATGCTGAATAGTCTCAGAATATCTTCTTTAGTGTCTCACAGGTTTGTCAGAAACTCACCGGTCTCTCGTCGCTCACAGCCCACCGTCTGTCCATCAGCACTACTGACCCCATCAGAAGAACAGTCCACGCTCTGGTGCACACACACACACACAGAGAGAGAGAGAGAGAGAGAGAGAGAGAGACACACACACACACACACACAGAGAGAGAGAGAGAGAGAGACACACACACACACACACACACACACACACAGGTTAGTCTGCAGAGATCCACACACACACATCAGAAAGCATGATGGAAGCGTGTCTGACCTTCTCTTCCAGCAGAGGGACGCACCTCACTGCAGACGAGAGCAGAAACAGACAGAATCAGACTCTTTCAGACTGACACCGGAGCGTGACGCACACAGAAGAAGAGAAACATACACACGTGTGCTTTAGATGTGCTTTAGACACACCATCTGAAGATACCGCTCTAGCAGACATCTACTTCTGCTTTCTTTATCTCAACATTTCCTTGTTACAGTGTAATTATACATTTTAGTACTGAGTAATATTAATTACGCTATGGTTAATTGATGTAATTATGCATAATATAATGTTATTATAATAATTCGTACACCTAACCCATGAGAGAGCAGGACTGCTCATTAACACTCATTTAAGGATGGAGCAACTCATTAATAAACATGCATATTAATGAGCGCTGCTGAAGAGGAGACTGATGGCTCAGTGAAGGAGAAGCGAACTGGAATTGAAATCTTTTGACACAAATAGATAAAGTGCTATAATAGAAACACTTAACAATGTCCTGTGTTTGTTTTCCTTCCACTAGTCTGAAACCCCCCCACCGTGAAACAGCAGAAAGCCCCAAATCTGAAAGCTGACAGGTGTTTTTGTGCGGTGAAGCATTAATCTGAACAGACAGACACCTGACGGAGGACAATAATCCCAGATTACTGCTATTCCTGTCCCACCGGATCAGATCAAACTAAACTCACCAACACAACTTTAATACATTAGCATTATAATGTGCAATCATTTCTTCCTGTGTGTGTGTGTGTGTGTGTGTGTGTGAGAGAGATTCTTATTTAGGTACATATGTTTTAGTGCATGGATTGATTTGTGCTTGCTGCTGTAACAATATGATTTCTTGTGAAGGATTAATAAAGTATCTGATAATAATACTAATAGAGGCGTGTTTGAGGTGTTATGTAACGCGACTGCTGCTGCTGCTGTGAGAGATGAACGATACCGGACACACACTGAACGTTTATCGACGCAGATGCAGATTTATGATAGCACAGCTGAAGGTCACTCACCTGCAGCGAAGAACACGCACGCCGCCGACCAGAACACCAGCACGCGCATCACGCACACACACACACGGGCGCGCGCACAGCAGAACAGATGAAGATGGTGATGAAGATGATTTGATCACGTCTGGTTGTGGGGAGAGACTACAGGGAGATCCACCTGGAGGACATGATGAGCTCTGCGCGCTCCCGCGGCGTGCCCGCGCACAGATGGAGCCCGTGCGCGTGTCCGTGCGCGCTCACGACTGTCTGGGGAGATAAGTGTTTCGTTTTCAGCGACACAAATTAATTAATAAAATATCGATATAATTGAAAACCAAATGACGTACTTTCGCTGCAAAGCACTAATATTCTGTAATTATTACAGTGTTTGATTATCTGAAAATAATTTGCTTCTTTTTTTTAAGCACCATTTCATTTTTCTACAAAACGACATTAATTCATATATTGAAATACATTCGGAATATGGTCAGAATCTCTCCTTAATGTTAAATAATACAAATACAAACGTGTGGTTTGTTCATATTAACATTTTTAATCATTTTGTTGCGCTTGTGATGTCTTGCTTCATTTTATTAGTTATTTTATATAGTCTATAATATAGATTATAGAAGTTTTTATGGTTTCAATTTTATTCATTAGTTTTATTTTAGCAGTTCAACTAAACAAAAAAATGGGACATGTTTCCTTGGCAACTAGAAAAAATACATAAACTTTATAGTTTTAAATAAGTTTTGTTTCAGATAAGAAAGTGTTTTTCTCTTTTTAATCGTTTTAGTTTATTTAGTTGATAATGGTCTAGTCTCACAATACAATATTGGATTTAAAGTTTAGAGATTATACGAGCAAATAATGTGAGCAAGAAATCAGCGAATATTTGATGTGCACTCAGGGGCGGATCTAGAAAAATACTGATGGGGTGGCGAGAAGGGGGCAGGAATTTTATTCGGGGTGGCAACATATGGCAGACGTATATGTACTGAATTTAGTCACAGTTATCACAGATTGATGATAAATATATGTGCACACTACAAAAGGACACAGGCTATCATTTACAAACTTAATCTCATGCAATCAATGTCTTGCATTTGAAACAGTTCATATAAGGAATAAGTGACCATACCCCATAAGCACCACACACTCACTAATGCATACAGTATGCATCCACATGTCATTAAGAGCATTATAAAAGATTCAGTGTTATCAATATGTCAATTTATTATAAGAAACACAAGATTTTAACAGCCAATGACATTTCCAGCTGGGGAGACTCAACTGATTTTCTACAGTTTAGTGTTAATCATCATCTAACTCAACCAGTCAAGAGCTACATTTAGCCTTAGATGTTATATGAATATGGTCCTGAAGCATAGCTTTTATTAGCTGACAATAATCATAAATAAATAAACATTATAGGCACAAATACAAATGTACTTTTAGAAATTGTTTCTGAAAAACATGGTGTTATTGTTTTGGCAAGCTTAAATTAAAACTTCTATGAAAACTTGTGTGATATTCCTTTAAAATAATGTTTTAGTATATCTTTTGTTAAGTATATTTTACTAAGCAATTTCTTACATAACTTCTTTGAGTTGGACCAAACTTTTATTTTGTTGGGTTGTAACCAGAGTTTCTGTGTTTTTTAATTAACTATTATTATTAGCTAATAGGAAGTATAGCATATCAAGTATAAAATACTTGAAGTATAGCATACTCTACTGTGCAATAGTAATGTATTTCTGTTTGAATTTCTTCAAGTTATACCAAAACGTTATTCTGACAGGTTGTCGTAAAGACATTGGCGTTTCTGTCAGTCTGTGTATACGATACGAATGAATGAAGATAGTTTTATCAAATGAAATGGTGAAATCCTCTCAGAGCGCGCTGACGTGCACATGTGTAGCATACATCATGTGTTAATATAGTGAAGAGCTGAAAACACCACGCGTGCTTCAGTGTGTGTGTGTGTGTGTGTGTGTGTGTGTGTGTGTGTGTAGTAGAGCACACATTCCCAGAGACGTGTATAACAACACCTTAAGGGTTCCCATAAGCAGGATTTATTGTTGTGCCCCCCTTCTTCAAATATGATGATGAAAAAAAACTACTATAGGGGTGAAAAAATTAATTTAATCAAATAAAAAACTAAATGAATAAATTGTATTATTTACAAATCACAATTGTAGCTCTCCACATTTACCTGTGGCTATAACTTTATTATGACTCTAATTTATTTTATAGTCTCAAGCATTCAGAAATCATGCAGAAGGAAACTAAGCAGTTTTACTATGATAAAACCATGGTTTATTTTTGTAAGGGTTGTGATATGCACGTTTTTTGTTGAAGAAATTATAAAGCCTGTGTCATCTATAGCAAAAAGGTGTCCAAAAATGAAAGATTTAGTGAATATTTGAATGAAATGTTTGGTCAGTAGCCTAAACAAGGATTTGATTGTCCTGTAAGAGTAACAGCAGCAATCACATGGCATTTGTAATAACATGTACATAAATAGTGAATCATTTGATTGCGAATCATTTGAATCAGTTCGGGCGTTCGTGTCACGGGATCGCGAATCATTTGAGTCAGTTCGGGAGTTCGTAGCGGGATGGCGAATCATTTGAGTCAGTTTGGGGATCGCAAACCATTTGAATCGTTCGGGAGTTCGGAGCGGGCTCGCGAATCTTTTGAGTCAGTTTGGGAGTTCAAAGCGGGTTCGCGAATCATTCGAGTCAGTTTGGGGATCGCGAATCATTTGAATCAGTTCGGGAGTTCGTAGCGGGATCGCGAATCATTTGAGTCAGTTTGGGGATCGCGAATCATTTGTGTCAGTTTGGAGCCATGAACAGGATCGCGAATCATTTGAGTCAGTTCGGGAGTTCAAAACGGGTTCGCGAATCATTTGAGTCAGTTTGGGGATCGCAAACAATTTGAATCAGTTCGGGAGTCCGGAGCGGGTTCGCGAATCATTTGAGTCAGTTCGAGAGTTGGAGCGGGATGACGAATCAGAAAGATTCGCGCTCGTACATTTTCAAATTGGCCATAACCTTTAATTCGTTGCTGCCAACTGGGGTGGCAGCAGGGGTAGATCGGCCCCTGATGTCCACGTCTCACACACACACACACTCGCTCTCACACACACCTTCTCTCTCTCTCACACACACACACACACATACACAGAGTCCTTGTTGTTGTTGTGTGTAGTCTGTTATCATCTGGAGGAGAAACACATTCTAAAGAAAGAGTCACTGAAATTCTTCAGTAAATGCAAAACATGACCAATTTATTATCATTCTGCTGTCCATTCAGGTAAGAAGCATGACAAAGATATTAGAAGAACTGAACCAAACAGAGCAACACACACAAGTCCCATCACTCCAGATGTCAGGAATAATTATAATAATAATAATAATAGCAATAATAATAGTAATATCTCATGCCAAGCGCCTTTCGTGGGTCTGATCTGCAGCGAGGTTCACAGACGAGGTCTCCAGAGAGAGACAGACAGAGGACATCTTTGGAATGATTCCCGCCAGGAAAGATCTCTTCCTCACGGATGAAGAGGAGGAGTGACCAGCTGACCTCATGATGAGCACGATACTGAAGCAGCGCCAGGCTGTTCCACATCAGACACACACACACACACACACACCTGTCTGGACTCTTCTCAGATCCAGATCACAATTAAATGCACATCATCCCACAGATGAACTGAATTGTAATATTTCTGCCGTTACAGTATTGGGAATGTGTTTAACAGTCATAAACACACATTTGAGAAAAGTCAGAATTGTGAGATAAAAAGTTGCAATTATGTATTTGTTTTTTTTATGCGCCGGCAGAAATGAGCTTCCGTAGAAAACAGGCTTCATTTTCTTTATGAAAATCATTTGTTTTTGTGATTTTCGAGAGATGTGGGTGTTCCTGAGCTCTGACCGAATCATTACACCAACAAAGCAAACAAGCCTGTTTTTCAGTCAATAAAGCTTTACTAGACACACACACACACACACACACACACACACACACACACACACACACACCGTTAGGAGACTGTACCATTCAAACAGGAAACACACCACAGATGAAGCACCGCTGCGATCGGTCGAGTCTGTGAAGACAGCAGGAAACCAGAAGATGATGATGATGATGATGATGATGATGAAATGCAATCTGATTGGTGGGTTTTTGCGGAGTCTGTCATTGGCGGACGTCCCTGTCAATCACAGAGGGGCGGAGCAACAGACGAGCACAGCTCGATCTCGCATCTTTACTTCATAGATCTGTGTATAAAAATCATTTGGATAAAGTCTCTGGGGTCATATTCTGCTTTTCCTTGTGCACTTGTGTATTTACAAACGGAGAAACGCTCACGGCTGTAGTGACGCCTGGTAAACATCTCACGGATAAGTGCTAGCAAACCTCTGTACCTGGACAGAACTAAGGACAGATAAACACGGGAAGCACGACTGCCGTCTAAACACAGAAGAGCACAGGAGGAAGTCCATGGTGGGGTCAGAGGTCATGCAGGAAGTGATGTAAATGGCCATCGGATAACGAACGGCTCAGACCAGAAGCACCTTCGTTCCTCAACCATATAATAGTTTCTGTATTTCCTTTATAATAAACTTAGTTAAGTACAATAAAGTAGAAAAATATTAGAGAATGTATACACAGTTAGTCGTGTGTGGTCTGTAGTGACTGTTGTTTGCGTGTGTGTGCTGGAGCGCAGGTTTCTTTCAGGTCCTCTCATATAGTCGATGTTCTGTCCATCCCGTCTGCAAAAAGAGAATGGGAATAATGCATTAGAAAACTAGATTTAACTTCCGTTACTTCGGCAAAACACTAGCTTAACAGAATTTACATTTTCTCCAAAAAGCTATATATATTTCATCAGTAGATTCTCAATAATGAGTGAATGTGCAATTTTTTTATGCTTTAACATGTTTTAATATGTTAGTACTACAATTCTTTGAAATTTCACATTTTACAGCAGCTCCAGCAAAAACACTGCGATGTGAGAACAAATATTTTCGATGATGCTGTGCTGTGATTGGGTGGTGTGGAATGATGCTGTGCTGTGATTGGGCGGTGTGGAATGACGCTGCGCTGTGATTGGGTGGTGTGGAATGACGCTGCGCTGTGATTGGGTGGTGTGGAATGACGCTGCGTTGTGATTGGGTGGTGTGGAATGACGCTGCGTTGTGATTGGGTGGTGCAGGACGACGCTGTGCTGTGATTGGGCGGTGTGGAATGATGCTGTGCTGTGATTGGGCAGTGTGGAATGACGCTGCGCTGTGATTGGGCGGTGTGGGATGATGCTGTGCTGTGATTGGGTGGTGCGGGACGACGCTGTGCTGTGATTGGTCGTACCTCCTAAGGCGTGCTCTGTCATGCTGAGGCACAGAGACTCCAGCGTGGGGTTGATCTCCAGATCCATCCCCGGAACTTGGCATTCTGGGAATGAAAACAAGAGCATGTGATCAGTGTTCCTGTGGCTCAGTGGTAGAGCATTGCTCACTCAGCCTTCTCTGTTCATTTACAATCTGGCAGTTATTGTTAATGTCATTATTTTAACATTTATGCACAATGCTGCTATTTGTATTTGTTGTTTAATGGATTTTAATTAGTGCTAGGCAACAATAAATCATGATTAACTGGATCCAAAATAAGTTTTTGTTTATATAGAGCACTGTACATATGTATTATGTACATATAAATATTTTATGCGTGTATCCTTATGTGCATTTATGTTCTACAAGCTAAAGCAGCGTCGGAGGATCAGGGTCAGTACCTTGTTGCTGGAACAGGAGCATGGTCTGAGGAGACGTGTGAACAGGAAGTGAATGAGTTCTCTGCACTGAACTTCTGCTCTGGCTCGGCATGCTGTTACTGCCTCCAGGATTCCCAAACCACAGATTCTGAAACACATGATCACACCAACCGTCTGTCACTGTCAGCCGCTTCACAACCAGCTTCTGTCTCTGAGGAGAGTTCAGAGTGTTATATCAGTCAAAGTCAGAGCTCTTTCAGTGTAATTCTGGAGCTCCTGATGTCAGATCTCTCCTGATTGTGATCCAGTAAAGGTCAGAATAAGGTCAGTAATATCTCCAGATGAACTCTTCCTGGACTGAAGCAGCTCATCTTCACCTGATTCTCCATCAATCATGTTTTAGAGTCTCAAATCTGATCCTCAGGATCTTTTGAGGAGCTTTACTTTCACTGTTCCTCAGCGGAGGAATGATCTTCACAAGCCTCCAGAACATCTCACATCTTCTGAGGAGCCTTGATTTCTTCAGCTCTCAGTCTCTGTGTTATATGTGCGGATCATTTACATCTCACACATTACTGGAGATATAGAGCACAGACTCATGTTTACATCAGTTTACATCAGTATCTGATGCACTGTTAGAAACATCTCACCTGCAGTGTGTGTGTGTGTGTGTGTGTGTGAGAGAGAGAGTGAGTGAATGTGTGTGAGTGTGTGTGTGTGTGTGTGTGTGTGTCACCTGTCGGCCCTGTGTGCTGGCGGTGGGGGGGTTAGTGAGCGAGTGTCGGGGGGATGCTCCGGTCAGACCCCCGGCGCTCATCAGACTCATGCGTCCGGCTGGAGGAGCTCCTCGGGGGGGCATCTGGAAGGGTCTCTGTCCCCGGCGGCTCAAGCCTGCGCTCACAGATCCAGCTGTGGGCAGAGAGTTCGACCCGTACTGCTGCCAGCTGCACACACACACACACACACACACGGGTCACCGGTGAGGACGAGCGGCACGCACACACACACACACACACACACACACACACACATACACACACACTCATCTCTACAAGAGGAAGTGTTCAAGCCACCTTCTTACTAGTTATTAAACATGAACATATATCTGGTCATTTTTTCAAATATACAATACAATATATTAATAATAAACCTTCATATCTGTGAGTCTGTAACATATTTATCATAATAAAAGAAATGTAACAATTAATAATACACAAATTAATAATAAACACAACACACATCACACTCACCCTCTCCGGTAAACGCTGCTGTCAATCACAGTCTTCCGTGGGAAGAGGCGGAGCAACTTCAGCACCTGCTGTTTCCATGACAACAGCCGCTTCTTCTGCGTCTCTGTAAACGCCTGACACACACACACACACACACTCATGAGAGTCACGCTGGAGCACCGCAGCATCAGTGATGGAGCAGGCCTCACCTCGTGTGTCACACACTTCTCTATGAGCTGCAGGTAACAGCTGATGTTCTCCTCGTCCGGTCTGGACACCAGCAGCTGTGTGCACACTGGACACACACACACACACACACACACGCTTATTACACTTAACTACAACCACCAGAAAAAAACATTTCAATTACTTGAAATAAATTAAAATGTAAAGAAAAGAAAAGATAAAAGTAATATTGAAATACTATTTTTATTTAAATAAGACATTTAATAAAAGGTATTGAATCTGTATTAACCTGTTAAAACGATTAAATATCCTTGTTATTTTAGTATCATTGAGATATTATTATAGTTTTTATTATTATTTTGAAAAATGTAAAATTTACCAACTATTTTCCACCTCTTTACAACTCTACTAATAGAGTCTTTAGTATTAAGCTTTTTTACAAATTTTGTAGTGTGAGAAGAGATGGAAACAAAATAAAGATTCAATGTGTTCAGTGTGTGTGTGTGTGTGTGTGTGTGTGTGTGTGTGTGTGTACCTTTCCCCATCACACGTGTGAACTGTCCTGCGATGTCTCCGTCACTGATGGGTGCAGACGTTGATTCTCCGTCACACGCTGGAGGATTGTGGGTCTGGAAGCCCTCGCTCTCCTTCTCTTCACCAGGATTGGCTGCTTTATTGGCAGGTGTGACTCCAGGCTCCACCTCCTTCTGGGCAGCAGTGGGCGGGGCATAGACTTTGATTGGCGTGATGATGATCTGCTGAAGCTCTTGTAAAGCATTCCGAACGTTCCCGCCTTCCAGAATATCCTGGAATCAACAACACAATCTACGATAAGCAGAAGGTTCGAGACGAGCACAAATGAATCCCGATCACTGACTGACTGTTCACCTTTTCTAGAGATTTGAGGACGCTCTGTCGCTCTCTCAGCTTCTGGATGCTCAGAGCGATCTTATGTCGAGCTCCTTTCGTCACGTTCTGAAACAAACACACACCACACGACTACCTGAGTCTGATTAAGCAGCTCAGTGGATGTTAAATGTGCCACGATTCATTAAAATACGATTCAATTGTCTTGCTTGCTGATGCATCAAAACCTGGAGAATTCATCAGGATGATCAGCTTCAGTGTGAAAGTGTGGTGGGCGGGGCTTTGAGTCACATGAGCTGAAAGGGGCGGAGCTCACCTGTGACTCCAGGTGCTTCTCTGTGAGGATCATCATTTCTTCATACGTCATCTGAGAAAAGAGCGACGCATATTTATGCAGACGGAGACTCTTCAGCCAGGCCGGCACGTCTGCAGGAGAAACACACACACACAGAAGGTGAATTGATTAAGAAAACTACCGCCACACCTGAGCTGTGTGAGTGACTGTAAGCGTGTGTCTGCCTCTGTGTGTGTGTATGAATGTGTGTGTCTGTCTCTGTGTGTGTGTCTCTGTGTGTGTGTGGGTGAGTGTCTGTGTGTGTCTCTGTGTGTGTGTGTGAGTGTCTGTCTCTGTGTGTGTGTCTCTGTGTGTGTGGGTCACCTCTCATCCCGCTGCCGTCCTCCTGGAAAGTGTTGCGCGTGTTGCTCTGCTCCTCCGTCTGTTCGCTGCCTGATGAAGCCACACTGCTCTGCGGCGACAGAGGGGCGTGTTCTGCTCCGGACACGCCCCCCTCCTCCTGGCTCAGCCAATCAGAGCCACAGGTCAGCTGACTGGTGGGTGTGAGAGACATGCAGGGCCTCATCGAGCTCGGCGGCACCTGACCAGACAGTCCTGCGGAGCGATTGTTACACACTTTACATCCAAACTACACACTGCTCCTGCGCTCGGTGTTCTGCAGATAAAGCCATGTGTGACATTTGAGTATGTTCACATCTTCACCAAGATTTCTGAAGACCTCGTTCAAATGCATGATAAAGAAGCATGTTTAGATGAGCATCTGTTCCGAAAAAATGTGTGTGTGTGTCTGTGTGTGTGTGAGACGGACAGCTGGTCACCTGTGCTGCTGCTGCTGACCGGTGGGGTCACTCCGCCCGATCCAGGGAAAGCCATGTGTCCGTTCTGTCCGTAGGGCGGCTCCAGGGCCTCGGCGGAGCAGGGCCAGTCATCGGAGCCCTGCGGGGCGTGATGCAGCGCGGCCGGCCGTGAGGACAGGTGCTCCTCCAGGTGATTGAGCCAAAGGGCAAGAGTGTTCCGGTCATCGAGGGTGGTGGCCGGGTGGATGAGGGCGTAGGACAGCAGCTGGCGACTCTCCTCCACGAACAGACTGCTCTCGATGGTGTGGCTCAGGACCATCTGCAGCAGCTTCATGTACTCACACTTAGCTTCACTGTTGCGCGGCTGCAGCAGGGGCAGATGGGATAGCAGCAGCGACACGGCCTTCTCCTTCGGCTCCTGCTGCCACTGACTGACCACAGCTGGACACAGACCACAAACACATCACAATTTGGTAAACAGGTGACATCAAGGACTAATATCTTATTTAATGCATCCTCTGTTGAAATGGACACAATACCGCTGTGGCATTGTCCTATTTGCCAAGTTCAAGGGTCTCTAAAACAAGACTGTTCCTGTACAGAATTGTTCAGACTGGGTCTATATTTAGAGCAGTATATCACAGTCAAGGCCATAAATCTGCTTTAACACAATACTCTTTTAATAAAACAATTTATGAATGAATGATTCAATGACTCACTCATAAATGATTCACTTGTTTCATCACGGGATGAGTCAGTGTTTTTAAATGAATCTCTTGAACGAATGATTCAAAGAGAAATAATTTTTAACAGTCACTTGTCGCCACCTAGTGGAGAAACGACGCAATGACACAAACTTTATTTGAAGTGCCAGTAACTTTTAATCGCTACTATAGACATCAGTGTTTGTATCTGAAAAAAAAAACTTTTATTCCAGTATTTCTACCCTAACCCTAAGACAGAATAATATAGTCTGGTTGAAGATTTAAATGTTCTGATATGATTGTCTGAAAGGTTTAACAGACATGAGATGCCTGCTTTCACCAAATGGAGCAACAATGATGACAGAAATGATTTATGGATGAAATCAGACAGCAGAGCTGGAGCGTGTGAGTTTCACCTGCGTTGTTGGCCTCTGCCTCCAGTATGTGTATCTCGGTGCAGTCGGCCAACCAGTGGTCCAGACAGATGTGCAGGAAGCGGGCCTGCGTCCGAGAGACACGCTTCAGCAGCGACAGCAGCGCCACCGTCTGCTCACACTCGTTCCAGCCCTTAAACCAGTCCGTCAGGATCCCCACCTGGTCCCGGAACATCATGGCCAGTGTCTTCAGAGGAGGGGCGGGGCTAGAGGGAGGGGCGGGGCTTGTATAAACTGGGGCGGGGTTACAGGCGGTGCTCAGAGAGGCACTGAAAAGCCCTCACATGGTTCTGGAGCACGGTGGACGCCGGCCAGGCACGGGTCAGTGTTCGGGGTCAGGAGTCAAAGGTAAGGGTCAGATGCAGATGTGTCTAGAGCATCTTCACACAGACACCAGCAGCTGCACACAGAGCACACGCGTGTTAAACAAAACACAAACACACACTCATTCATCCCTCTCTCGGTCTCAGATTATCACAGAGCTGCACATAATCAGATTCCCACCGTCCTGCAGACCACAGCAACTCTCTGAGGATTACACCCTCATCCACCGCCAGACAGACGGAGAAATCACTCAAAAATCACACAGACCGGGGGTGAAATCACACAAAATCACACAGAACGGGGGGAGAAAACTCACAGGGGTGAAAAAAAAAAAAAAAAAATATCACACATACAAGGGATAAAATAAAAATAAAAATCACACAAAATCACACAGACCGGGGGGAGAAATCTCACAGGGGTGGAAAAAAAAAAAAATCACAAAATCACACATACAAGGGATAAAATAAAATCACACAAAATCACACAGACCGAATAAAAAAAATAAAAAAATCAGACAGACCGGGGGTGAAAATCAGGGTAAATTAACGTTCAGCGAATAAAACAGTCAGATGAGGGTAAAATAAGTGGAAATTAAAAAGAAATGGCTAAATACTGTCGAAAGGGAATAAAAATCAGTCAGGCTTAAGCAATCAGGGTAAATCAATTTTTGTTTTTAAAAAGAGAAAATGTCTGTTAGATGAGGGCGAAAACAACAGTCATAGGGTTAGATGCAGAACACGAATTCTGGGTATGGGTCACCAATAAATCAAGTCACAAGAGGAGTACATTCAGCCAGACGGTGTAAAATCACACACATGAGGTGTATAATAAGGGTAAATCTTTTTTAATCTTTTAAAAATTTGTAAATACCGTCAGATACAGTAAAAAAAAAAAATAACACCGAGGATGAGTACACAGAGACAGATGAGGGTCTGATCAGATGTAAATACACTCAGATGCTGATAAACTCCGTCAGAAACTCGTCAGTTCAGACTAACATCAACACAGACCGAGGAAAACCAGTCAGAAGAGCTTAGGATCATAGAATCAGAGAGTTACATCGATTCAGTGTGAAATGAACTGTAAATGTGAAGAACATCGATGTGAGGCGGCGGTGTGTCGATAGCTGTTAGCTTTAACACACACACACACACACACACATCAGTATTACAGCCACACTGTGTCAAACACACACACAGATAGTGATGAGGAGGATTAAATGAGTCGCAGTGGGTCAGATCTCGAGTTTATAATCCTTCATTAGTGCAGAAATGAAATAAACGCTGAACACCGAAGCGCGGCTAACAGGCCTGATGCTAATGCTAATGCTAACAGCAATCTGACTGACACAACATAAACACACACACACACAAACATACACATAGACACCGTTTGACAATAACAACACACCTGATTCATCATTACACTTCATAACGCACAGTTCATGACGGGAAGCATCTCCAACACACACACACACTGAAGCAGAAACCCAGAGCTAATACAAACATACACACACTGTGCACAAACCCAGAGCTAATACAAACATACACACACTGTGCACAAACCCAGAGCAAACACACACACACACACACTTACTGAGTGACACGCGTGAGAACAGCGTAGAAACACACAGAATTTCTTGAAGATCACAGGAGCTACTTCAAGCTAGCTCTCTCTCTCTCTCTCTCTCTCTGTGTGTGTGTGTGTGTGTGTGTTCCTCTCTCTCACTCACTCACTCACTCATGTGGAAGCAGACTAGACTCAATAAAAGACACGGCGCACACATGGGTTTCTCAATTCACTTGCTTGCAAAAAAAAATACATACATATATATATATATATGTGTGTGTGTGTGTGTGTGTGTGTGTTTGTGTATATATATATTTTTTTACCACAAAAAAACTATTCACTTGCACAAATTAAGAATATACATTCAAAAAAATTGGATACTGAAAAAATACTGAATACTTAAAATTCACAAGTTTATCACAGACTGTGCATATGTGAATCGTGTGATTTGTGTGTATTTTTGAGACTTTCCCTTCAGCATACTCCTCCCATGCAAGACACTTGTACTCTTTAGCCAATCAGATTTGAGCCTGTCGATCGACCAATCATAACCCCAACCCTAAACCAAACCCTTACAATAATGCAGAAATAGTAATTATTATTGTACAGTGTGAGAAAAATTATGCTTTAAAAAAAAAATTAACTTTGGCACAACATCTGTATGAGTTACAGACCTCTTCCTTCACATTAATCTTTATCTCTTTTATGTTATTTACCTTTACATACTCATTTCTTAATGCAATTGACATTCATTTACTTAATTTTTCACAAGATATCATGTGATTTAACCATTATTAATGTTTAACCTTGTGTTGTGATGTAAACATCAAATTACAACACACAAAATGATGTTGGGATAAGAGACTAATTTTATGTCAAGTTTTAAGTAAGCATGCAAAGATAAAACAATACACCTTTACAAGGCTAGTTATTCAAGATTTTTATTCATCACATTCATTCATGTGTGTGTGTGTGTGTGTGTGTGTTATGAGAAAAGTAAGATAAAAAAGAAGTTATTAGTTAACTGAAATAAATTATTAGCAGCACAAACCCATAGACAGTAAAAGAAATGGACACAGCGACCCCATTGGAACTCAATTGAGACAAGTGAAGCCCATTTTTAGGGTTTTTTAGCACTTCCGTTTCTGACGCACAGACTCAAACAAACTTGACGACGTCAGCAACCTGTCTGACAGATGTAAATCTTCTAGTAGCTGTGCGTGCAAACTGCCATCGTTAATCTTGCAGAGACGGCGAGCTTGAGCGGGGAGTTCTTTGGCGTGAGTGAGCAGGAGTAAGTATTCTGATTAATTATTTTGTATAGTATTTTAAAATGTAACGCCAGTACGCCGTATTAAGTTAATTGCCTGCGAGCTTCTCCTGCTGTCTGTACGGTAATGCGGCAGAGAGTCGAGTGGTTATGACGCAATCATTAGCCTATTTTTTACAAAAACTGTTTATACGGGGCCATAATGTAACATAGAAGGTAATGGAGCCCTTTATACATTGTCGTGTATCTTTAGAAATAAATAATGGACAAACGGAGTCTTTAAACGCCTCAGATGTAAAGTTATTCGCTGTCAAAGTGACGCCAAAATGAATGGGAGTCAGTGGGAATGCTAACGCAAGTGAAGTTCTGCTAAAAGATGGCAGCCCCCACCCGACTTCAACTTCCGGTCGAGTTCCTTGCCCCTTGCACAAACCTCTTCTGAACCCTGGGCTCGCGCTGATGACGTAACGTCCAGGTAGACACGCCCACAGCGGCTTATGATTGGTTGATCGACACGCACGTGTGCATCCTGTCTTTTGCGTCAATTATGATCGAGTCTAATCTGCTTCCATACTCTCACTCTAATTCAACTCAATAAAGCTTTATTAGCAAGAGCGTGTTACACAACGTTGCCAACATATAATGCTAATAAAAAGAAAGAAACAATAATAATAAAAAGAACATAGATAACAAATAAATTAAATCCATCTAAATAGATGAACCAGCTCACACATGTATTATGCAGCCAGTGCAGCCCTGTTTTCTTCTTCTCCAGGTATAAAGGGTTTCTCTGTGATCAGCAAATGAAGGAATCAGTGCTTCAGATCTGGGGAAATGTTCCCCTTACATTGTGATATTAAGGACAAATCAGCAATCACTGGATCTGCTCTGCCACTTCAGATTCTATTCAGTTCAGTTCATTTCTATTAAGTTTTCGCAGTTTAATTCCTTGTTGATTCAAAATATGAGTATGATTTGTCCAAATGACCTTAATTGGATTCTATAAGATATCTGATTAAACCTCACTGATCTCGTTTTTTTATTTGTTATTATTATTAATATTTTAGGTTTTATTTATTTATATCTATTATAGGTTTATTAGATAAATAAAAATAAAAGTAGCTAATTGTTAATTGAAAGAAAACAAGTAGACAAACAGATTGATAACATAGAATGATGAGATTTACAAGCAAAGC
Organism: Carassius auratus; assembly: GCF_003368295.1. Lineage (NCBI taxonomy): Eukaryota > Metazoa > Chordata > Actinopteri > Cypriniformes > Cyprinidae > Carassius > Carassius auratus. Next base: position 1,398,277 of record NC_039257.1, on the reverse strand, counting down.
AAAAAAAAATAATAATAATAATTAAAAGGTAGGCCTACACAGATCACCTAAAATGTCTTTTTTCTTTTTCTTTTTTAAACAGGCATCTATGTCTTCTCCAGATGTTCACTGATGGACTGGAGTGCTGTGGATTATTGTGATGTTTTTATCAGCTGTTTGGACTCTCATTCTGACGGCACCCATTCACTGCAGAGCATCCATCGAGACACTGATGCAATGCTACATTTTTACAAACCTGATGAAGAAACAAACTCCTCCTGATCTCAGATTAAAACACTTTCATCTGAATTTCAATGTATTTTGCACATAATGTCAATTTTCTGTTTCACATGCAAAACTTAGACTGGATTTGCCCAAATGCACTTAAGTTGTATTTCCAAAGTGCAGGGGCGGATCTACCGGGGTGGTAAATGCAAAGGTTATGGCCAATTTGAAAATTTACGAGCGCGAATCTTTCGAGATTCGTGATCCCGCTCTGAACTCCCAAACTGACTCAAATGATTCGCGAACCCGCTTTGAACTCCCGAACCGATTCAAATGATTCGCGAACCCGCTACGATCTCCCGAACTGATTCAAATGATTTCCGATCCCCAAACTGACTCCAATGATTCGCGAACCCGCTTTAACCTCAAGAACTGACTCAAATGATTCGCGAACCCGCTACGAACTCCCGAACTAACTCAAATGATCTGCGATCCCCAAACTGACTCAAATGATTCGCGAACCCGCTTTGAACTCCCGAACTGATTCAAATGATTCGCGAACCCGCTACGATCTCCCGAACTGATTCAAATGGTTTCCGATCCCCAAACTGACTCAAATGATTCGCGAACCCGCTTTGAACTCCCGAACTGATTCAAATAATTTCCGATCCCCAAACTGACTCAAATGATTTGCGAACCCGCTTTGAACTCAAGAACTGATTCAAATGATTCGCGAACCCGCTCCAAACTCTCGAATTGATTCAAATGATCCGCGAAGCCGCTCCGGGGTGCGTTTCCCGAAAGCATCGTTAGCCAACTATAGTCGCAAGTTCCGTCGTTACCAACGTAGTTCAACAATTCGGTGTTTCCCGGAACCATAGTTCAAACGAACATTCGCAAACTGCATCGCAAACTTGTTTCGTTGGAACGACAGCTCTCCACCTGTGGTTAGAGGCATAGTTTGTCGTTATATTGCTGTGTCGACGTCATTGATTGCTCCGCACCTGGGCTGTGCGCTATTCAGAGTTATCGACCCTGTGCCCTATTCTTTTAGAAGATTTCACCATCCACTTTGAGTGATTTAAAAAACTTAAAAGTTGTGGTTTAAGTTTATCACATAAATTGCCTTTTTATTATTATTACAAATTCAGTCTGAAACTATATAGCAGCGTGGCTTGCTATTATTCTCCCTTCGAAGTGCCCTCTGAAAGCATTAATCTTGCCGATTAGAACACAGCCATTGTTTCGTTTGTGTGAAGAAACGGTGAGTTTGTCAAGTGAGTTATCTTTGATTAATTTTAATTTAAAAACATTCCAAAATACATATGTCTCATATAACAATATTGGTAAAACAGTGTTATAGAGGTTTTCACTTATATAAAATGTTAACACTCAAATTACAGTATTTTTATAGTAAATTAAATTTTAATTTTAAATGAATGTACCTAAATAAAGTAACAAAAAATGTATAAATAAGTGAGTGATTTTGTTGTTTTTACTGAATCAGAATATAGAATACTCTCTACAAATGTGTTAGTGTGTGAATATATATATATAGAGAGACACACAAAAAAAATGATTAAAAAAAAATGTTTTTAAGTGTTCATTTAATACATATCAGCAAAGAAACCAAATATTTAACAGAAATTATGTCAGATTAAACAAATGTTTTAAACTGCAGTGGTGGCTGGATGCTGCACAGGTGTCAGGACGTATGGGTGAAGAGGATATTCACTGTCTCCAGCAGCCAGCTATCACCAGAGCCATGCACCCTCTTCAGCCACCTGCAAACTGCAGAAGTGTCCCACACAAAACAGTCAAGTGTGCTTCCATCACCCACCCATTAGGCCATCACCCCCCACCTCCATAAATTTCCAACAGCATAATAATGCAGTGTAGCTAACAACTGAATTTAAAGCATTGTTTCTTCTTATTGCCCTCTTAAGATGTGAAGCCTGATGTTGAAGGGCCAGACTGGAGTGGCCCTGATGTTGGAGGCCTGTACTTTGAAGGCAAAGGCCTGGTTGATGCACATGTATCCATATCTCCAAGGATCCTTCCATTGCAACAGGCCCCAGGATGGCCAAAACTGTCTCTTCCTCTGTAGGGACAGGAGGAACTGAACTGATACCCCATCAGTCTTGTTTGCTTCCCTCTTACGTGCCACAGCCCTCTGTTTTGTCACACTTGCGGAGTCCTTCCACTTATTCCTGACTTTGTCTGGGCTTTGTCCATATCCATAGCTAGCATCATTTATTTTTTGAGGGATTTCTGCCCAGATTTTATTTTTGACAGCATTTGTAATGCTATTTTTCAGCTTTGAAAACAGCTGGACTTTACTATTTTCCACCTCCTCGAAAAGAACTGCAATTTCAAGCATTGAAAATTGGGGTTTTCATGTCATTTTCATTAACACGTGAGAATGGCAAGACATAAATAGGAAAGATTGAGCAAAATAAGCAATTCACAACAGTACATCACAGTTTTTCAAAACCCATCTTTTTTCAATTGTGGTTAAGTAGCCTATATATTACATAAGAAATAGTATTTAAATGAAATTGTGAAATTATTGACATTGGGATCAGAAAAGAGCACATTTTTAACTCCGTGTGTGTTTAATGTATTGCAGAACAAACGAATGATTCGTTATTAATCGACTCCTACGTAACGTCATTGAGTCGAAGAAAAGAGAAAATAAAACCAATTTACTGTAGGTGGCGGTATGTGCTCATGTCTCAAGTCAGCCATTAGATCGAAGAAGAAGAACAAGGGCTCGAACCAACATAGTTATGGATCTGCTACACAGGTACCATGGTTTCGGGAAACAGTCTTGTTCGTTTTCATAAGGATGCATCGTACTATGGTGGTTAATCTGCGAGCTACGCTTTGAACTCCCGAACTGACTCAAATGATTCCCGATCCCCATAACTGACTCAAATGATTCGCGATCCCACTCCGAACTCCGAAACTGACTCAAATGATTCGCGATCCCGCTACGAGCTCCCGAACTGATTCAAATGATTCGCGATCCCGCTTTGAACTCCCGAACTGAATCAAATGATTCGCGAACCCGCTCCGAAATCCCGAACTGATTCAAATGGTTTACGATCCCCATGATTCGCGAACCCGCTTTGAACTCCCGAACTGATTCAAATGATTCGCAATCCCCAAACTGACTCAAATTATTCGCGAACCCCAAACTCTAATAATTTACAAAGTATTAATATACTGTAATATTTTTGTTGTTGCTATAAAAACAGACCTAAGCCATCAATTGTCTTTAAAATGGCTTAAAATGCATTATATAAAAAATAATGAAGCAATAATGATTGGTTAATAATAACACTGTTAAAATACATAATGTAGGCTAATAATAAATAAACAATGTTATGTACATGTTATTACAAATGGCATGTGATTTCTGCTATTACACTTACAGGACAATCAAATCCTTGTTTAGGATACTGACCAAACATTTCATTCAAATATTCACTAAATCTTTCATTTTTGGACACCTTTTTGCTATAGATGACACAGGCTTTATAATTTCTTCAACAAAAAACGTGCATATCACAACCCTTACAAAAATAAACCATGGTTTTATCATAGTAAAACTGCTTAGTTTCCTTTTGCATGATTTCTGAATGCTTGAGACTATAAAATAAATTAGAGTCATAATAAAGTTATAGCCACAGGTAAATGTCGAGAGCTACAATTGTGATTTGTAAATAATACAATTTATTCATTTAGTTTTTTATTTGATTAAAGTTATTTTTTCACCTCTGGTTACAACCCACCAAAATAAAAGTTTGGTCTAACTCAAAGAAATTATGTAAGAAATTGCTTTGTAAAATATACTACATCAATATTTTTCTAGATCCGCCCTGTCCAAGTGCAAAATAACTGCATGTAAAGTGATTGTGTGATACTACTACACATTGCACACTGTCATGTCTGTTCATACACTACACTAGCGTTCTCAAATCATTCTGCTTTCAAAACAAATCATTATATAATCTTTGAGAGATTTATCAAAGAAAATCAACTGTGCACAGGATGGTAAGGTCATCTCATCAGTAACACCTCTGAGTCTCAGAGCATCGAGCTCCAGAGCTGCTTTATGACTTTACTCCAGTATAACAGGAAGCAGAGGAACACACTTCCTGTCCTCATCCCTCGAACTAGTGCTGACACTGTTGTTTCTTCATCGAGTTCTCTGGTCGTGTGCGAGACAGTCTGACCCTGAGAGGAGGAACATGAGGTCAGTGTGACCCTTGTGCTGCTCTGGGGGTCAAAGGTCATCTCACCTGTGTGTCAGGAATGGCTGAAGGAGAAACTGTCATTCTTTCGCAGAAGCTACGCTCTGAACTGAAGCTATTCTGTTTTAGATATTCCGTCATAATTCTAACTCTGTTCATGTATCCTGAAAGACATCTGGAGAAACTGGTTTGTGAATCGATCTCACATAAATCACGTCTGAGTCTCAATCACAGAATCACACTCACTTCTACAAAAACTCAATCATTGTTTATTTACAATGTTTACACTGTAACGAAAGGAAAACTACCAAAAAGGATGCTCACTAATAAGTGATTTACTCAGTCCGTGATGACACGGCAGAGAATGAAACTGGATCAAACTACAGAAGGATAAAACCAGCCGTACAGTCCAGATATCAGCATCTATTACAGATCACACGACAGACACACGCACACGCACACACACAGCCATAAAAGGCTCATCTTACTTAGAAATTTAGACTTGTTTTTAGGGAAAACATTTTTTCAAGTTCATTCTGCTTAAAATTAGTAAAATGATCTGCCTGTGGTGTAAGTAAAATATATTTGAAATGAGATGACTTACCCCACTGGCAGATAATTCTACTTATTTTAAGCAAAAAGCACTTTCCCCTGGAAACAAGACTAAATACCTATCTTCACTGTGCTTTAGTAGATGCATCGTAATTGAAGAATTTCCAGATATTTTGACTAGAAACGAGACAGAAACACTCAGTAAGATAGCCTTGTTTCTGCAGTGCAGACGCACATCTGTGTCGATCTGATGGGATTCAGACAGGAACAGGAAACAGCAGGAGCGGAGCGTCTCATTCGCTGTCGTCGCTGGAGTCGGACGCTCTCTCGCTGCCGCTGTGCTGAACACTGCTGCTGTTACTCCTCGCTCGCTCACCCTCCTCATCCTCACTATCATCATCACTGCCGAAGATCTCCTCCTCGTCCCGCGCCTGCCGGTCCTCTCCGCTCTCGCTGCCGCTGCTCTTCCTCTCGCGCCGCTTGACCTCCTCCTCCTCCTCATCCTCCTCCTCCTCGTCTTCATCAGCGGGACGCTCCTCTTCCTCGCGCTCAGACTCGCTCTCAGAGTTCTCAGAGTCGCTGGGCTTCTCACGCTCCTCACCTGAACACAGAAGAACGGTTACATTCACATCGGAGGAAGGTTCTCCATCAACCACACATAACATCACGCACTGAACGCTCATTCATAACCGTAACAATCACTGGAACTGAACAAATAATTACAACAGTGTGTGTGTGTGTGTGTGTTACCGGAGTCCTGCAGGTCTTTCTCCAGGTCCAGCTCCTCTTCTTCATCCTCAGGCTCGTGATTCTCCAGCTGAGCCTTGCGAGCCTCCTGTTCATCAGACACACACAGATCAGTGAACACATCTTCTGTGCAGACAAACTCAGTCTCAGATGAGTGTGATGTGATCTGACCTGAGCCTCCAGCTCCTTCTCGTTCATGTCTCTGTGTTTACACACCAGCACAGCGTTCGTAGACGACTGAGCGCCGACCTTCGCCCGCCGCTTGCTCAGACGCACCCTAACACACACACACACACGCGGTCAGTAACACACGCAGAGCTGGAGTGGGCGGAGCCGTCTGTGTGATTGACAGATACCTGGTCTCCAGCTCATTATAATAAACTCCGTCTCCGTCTCTGAAGATGAAGAAGTAGTTCTCCTCGTATCCTTTACTGGCCTTGTTCTTCACGTTCCAGTTGTACTCGCGAGCGATCTTATAATCATACCTGCACACACACACACATGAGGATACCAGTATAGTTAAACAAACTCTTCTCTGATTAAAGTGTTTGCTGAAAGAGTCTCACAGTTCATCAGGCATGTACTCCAGATCCTCCTCCACGTCTCTCTTGCGTTTGCGCATCGTGTCCTCGTTAGGCAGGAAGTACGCCACAAACTGATTCCCCTCCTCGTCCATCATACCCCTGAACACACACACACACACACACACACACATCGGGTCAGCTGACATCAGGACTCTGGTTTCTCAGGGGTCAGGGTTCACACACACACACACCTGATCATGGCCTGTGACATCATGTCCACCCCCGTTGGTGCAGAAACATCTTTAGGAGCCGGATCAGAGTCAAAGATGACTTGAGCACACGGATTAATCCACATCTGTGAGAGAGAGAGAGACGGACAGAGCACTGCATCATGGGACGGATTGAAAGCTGAAAATGTTATTATGTGTGTGATTTTTCCATTTCTGTACCTGAACACCTACAAACATAAAAACCTAATCTTAATTTCAGTTCTATCTTTGAGCTACAGGTCTATATTTAATTGTGCTATTATTTGTATTTTGTTCATTTGGTCTTATTCACTGGCTGTCGCTTGTCTTTAATAATGTTTAACCATGAGTGATTTTTGCTGTGGTTTTTTAAATTAAATATTTAATTGCCATCTAAACTATAGGTGACATATAAGCTTATTAGAACAACACAACGGATCAAAAACAATGACAACAGAAACTAGTTTAGTCTTTTTGGCAGGGCAAGTAAAACTTTGAACTAGTGGGCCGGTAGAAAATATCCTTAGCGTTGTTCCCTTCACCAAACGTTAATGTAATGTGTGTGTGTGTGTGTGTGTGTGTGTGTGTGAGTGAGAGAGACCTTGAAGTCTGGGAAGACTGGCAGAACCTCCACCGGCATGACTCTGGGTTTGCTGTAATGCTGGGCAATCTGGAAGATTCACACAGAAGAGTAAATCAGAAACACATCAAATTGAGGCTATGTGTGTGTGTGTGTGTGTGTGTGAGATCTGTGTTCTCACAGATTTCTGCGCGTCTTCAAACGTCTTCTCGATGGCTGCGATCTGACTGTCTCTGTCTTTGTAGATCTCCTCCTCTGTGAACTGCTGCTTCACGGAAACACCGATCCTGCGCGCACACACACACACACACACACACACACACGGGGGTCACATGATGATCAGAGCGTCACACTGAGATGTCAGACAGACTGGTGGTGTCTCACTCACTTGACTTCCACCTTCTCGTTGGAGACGCCGTATCTGTTGAACTCGGTGGAGATGTACTCCGTCTTCCTCATCCACGGCACCACCTTCGCGTGCTGCTGGGACCTGAACACACACACACACACACACACTCGTCAGAGTCAGTGCTGGGGGTCAGAGGTCACAGGAGAAGTGATTCTCTCGCACCTCTTTGAGCTCGACGGAGCCTGAATCTCCTCCTCCAGCAGCTTCTCATCAGCAGGATCCAGCAGAACTGAAACACACACATCAAGACAAGTCACCTTCACACCACACCACACCACACAGACTGTGTCAAAGCAGCTTCACAGAAACACACAGGGAAATACAGTACAGAGTCAAACTTCAGAACTAGATGAAATAAAATACATTTTAGTATTATTTCAAACAGAAATGCTATGTGTGTGTGACTCACTGCTGGGGTCGATGCGGTATGTGTCAGGGTTGATGAGGTCGATGGTGACGCCCAGATCTGGTTCGGTGAGCAGCTCGTGCTTGTGCTGTTTCTCCAGTGATGTGGCTTTATACTGCACAAACCTGCAACACACAGCACGCGTCACCACAGCGTATCCCAGCAGCCCTACACACACACACACACACGTCAGAGCCGTACCTGTGCTGGTCAAACGGATACGTGATGAACTTGGGATCGAAGGGGATATCCGGAAGACTGTTTCCATACTTCACTCTGCACACGACGCCTGACCTGCAGCACACGGGAGATTATTAAACACACCACCGTTTCCAAACAGGTGTCCGTCTGTCAATCAAACAGACAGCCCCGCCCCACTCTCACACCATTGGCTGAGTCAAAAGAGAACAACGCGCGCACACACACTCAGCACTTCTGATCATCGTTTGGATCAGTATATAATTATATGCTGTGCTTTCCTCTTAAATATGAAATAATCAACAGAAACTGACAGCGGTGAGAAAGCAGCAGTTAATAAAGCATCGGATTACAGCGATGTGGAAGTGTGTTCTGTACTCCAGTAAAGTCACGTCATGTTTGTTTATACAAATCTTCATGTACTAGACAGACTTAAATCAAGCAGCTTTACAGCATTAAACATGAAAAAAAATATTTTCAGTTATAAAGCACTGTGCAGATAAAGTTCATGTTTATTAGAGGGGAAAAATATTATTTAATTAAAGTGATAGTTTGGTTTGCAGAGCTTGATCTCGCTCGGAACCGTTTTGATTTTCATAACCCTGTAAGGTACTTTTGAAGAGAGATTATGTTGTGAATAAAATAATCAAAAATAAATTGTCTTACCTCTGCTTTGCTTCTAATCCACATGACTTACATTCGGCAGAATAATGTTTAATTCAGTGACTCATTTTCATACAGCTAAATAAACCGTGAATGAGAGAGTTTCTCTCGGTTTGTGTGCCACATGTATTTATTTGTATTAATTAATTAATTGCATAATATGATTTTCAAAATCTGAAGCGATTACCTTTATTTATTTGTTAGAGCTCAATATTTTAACTAGTCACAAAAGCTAAATAATCCAAGTCTAGAGTAATAAGTGAAATAATCCACGATCCGTTGATTAATCGATTTAATAATCGTTAGATTAATCAATGATCGTAATAATGGCTTGTTTCCGGCCGACATGAACCGGCCACACCTTCATCCTCCTCATCCTCACCTCTCTGGGACGCTTCTGTGAGCTGAACTCCTGCAGTGAACACAAAACACACGTCACACACTACTGAGGGCTCGTGAGGAAATGACACACGACCAGTTCACAACACGGCTGTAATTAAATACAACATGATGAAGAGTTCTCTGAGTGTTTGACTGATCTTGTGTAATATTCGTGTGTTTATAATCGTGATGTCTCTCACCGGTGTCCGTCCTCGCGCTGCGCCTGCGTCTGTATCGTAGGAGCCATGCTGGAGAAAATAAACGCGCTTCTCCACGCAAATGAGTGACAAACAGCGGCGAAACACAACAATTAACAGTTTAAAGCAGTTAATCGACTGAAACAACAGCAGCGCGCGCTCGTGTGCGACTTCCGCCTCACAGCGTCTTCTGAAGGACCCCGCCGCCGCGGCTGCCCCGATCAGCGCCTGAATCAAACTCACAGACAACTTACACAAACTTTTTATATAAAGATTCATGCATTTATAAACTTCTACAATTATATATACAAACCAGATCTAAAAAACCTGTAGAAATGTTGTTCTTTATTCGTGATACTTCGTGCATTAGCGAAAGTGAACACTTACTGTAATGTTTGATAAAAGATCAGTCGCATCCAAAATAAAAGTTTTTGTTTACATAATATATTCTGTGTATATTTATTATGTTTATATAAATGCACACACATACAATATATATTTCGAAAATATTTACTTGTATATTCGTATAATTTATATTACACACAAATTATTGCCGTCAAACGATTAATCACATCCAAAATAAAACTTTTTACATAATATATGTTGTGTATATTTGTTATGTGTATATTACATATATTTATCATATAAATTATATGAATATAGACATGTTAATATTTTCGAAATATATATTATGTGTGTGTGTGTTTATATATGAATAATAAACACACACAATACACACATAAATTATGCAAAAACACACTTGTTTTCTGGATGTGATTAATCGTTTGACAGCACTAAATTATGTGAAAATAAAATGGTTTGATTGTTCTGTGAAGGTTCTTCAGCTTGTATGAAATATTAAACATTATTTTTAGTTAGAGCTCAAAGTGATAACTGTCATAGTGTCTACTTAATACCAGCTCAACATCAACAATAAAACCACATCCTTTGACAGAACTGTTCTAAATATAATCCGGAAGTTTGTGCCTGATGGCGGAAGTCTGTCTGTCTGCTGACAGGAAGTGAAGTCACCGCGACGGTAGCGGCAGGGCTGTGCGAGTTAGCGCGAGTTAAAGCGATTTTATTTGATTAAAGTTGACTTATTAAAGTGATTTAATCAATCACAGGTCATTAATCAGCTCAGGAGTGACGCGGAGTCATCAGACGATACAGGTTCGTGTTTCTGACTGATTTTCGCACGAATTGTTTTAACCCTAACGATACTACAGTAGTACTACAGCAACACTAAACACTGTAACACAGAGTTACTAAGTCCGTTATTAACATCTGTACAGTGACGCTCGTTCATAACGGACTCACGCTGATATTCGCGCGCTTTGTTTAAAACGGTTATTAACGAATTGTCTGATATTTATTGATATGTAAATTACATTATTTTTCCAGACAATTTTATTCAAAGTGACTTACATAATAAAAGGATCAAAGCAATTTATAATACTCATAATATTGTAAAAGTATTATGATCGTATAATGGTATTTCAGTACTCTTTTAGTAATTTTGTTGTGCTTTCCTAATTTTCTATTATTTTTAATAATATTTCATTTCATTTGTATAAGTTTGACGTTCCATTTTAGTTATTTTTATATTTTGTTTATTGTAATTTTAATTACTTAAACTCTTAGTTTTCAGTTTTCATCTAATATTTACATTTTATTTTAATTAAACCATAAAGTAAATTTAATAGCTTTAGTTAAGATTAACTAGTTCTTCAACAAACAATTATTTTGATAATAAATTAATCTAAGGATTATAAGAACGATTAATTGACTAATCGTGGATTATTTCACTAATTAATCGGTAGGCTTTGATTGATTATTCAGCTTTTGCATTTAGTTAAAATATTGAGATATACAAAGGAAATCACTTCAGCTGTTGAGAAATTTTATGCAATTAATTGATGCAAATATATGTGGTCCACAAAATGAAACTTAATGTACAAAACTATTGAGAAGAAACTAAGAATAAATAAAGTTGTTTCAATGAAAAACATGTGAAATGTAACGTAGAGAACTTTAAATTATATGTTATTTTTAACGTCCAAAAAACGGTATGCTACCGTTAAATTACGTGTGATGTTCAATACAGTATCTTACCGTATATAGTAGGGCAACTCACCATTAACCATTTAAAAGCTTTTTATTGTAGAACTTTTACAGTCTTTTACTGTTAAAGCCACAGTAATCTTAACAGTGTACTCTAAGAACTGCACATGAAAGATTGTCAGCAGTTGTTGAATATGTGTCTGATTAATGAATGCTGTTTGCTCGTTATGTCTCATGATTGATGTTGCTCTGGTTTTTCTGTTGTCTACGCAGATTGAAAGCGTGATCTGGATGGACTCGAATGCTGATTATTTATCATGTTCAGTGAATGTGCAGTGACTCTGGTCTGACAGCGTTGGTCTTAAACGAACACAATCCGGTCCGCAGCAGTCATGTCTCTTCCGGAGGAAGCAGGGGATCGTGGGAAGGAGCGGGAGTGCGGCGCACGGCCCAAAGTGCGTCAGAGCCGCTCCGAGGAGAGACGAGACGGAGGGAGGCAGAAGGGAGGGAGAGGGAAGAAGAAGAGCCACCTGTCACATGACCTGACCTCGGAGCGGCCCTTGAGCGACGGCTTCGAGTACGGGGACCTTTTGAACGATTCCAGCGAATCCCTGCTCTCCGAACGGGTTTCTGCTGAGGACACGGAGAGCAAGGCGTCCGGAAGCAGCAGAACGCTCCGCCAGAAAATCCAGGACGCAGTAGGCCAGTGTTTCCCCATTAAAACCCACAGCCAAGTCCTGTCCCCCTCGCCGTCCTCCAGGCGTAAGATCCACCTCAGCGAGCTCATGCTGGACAGCTGTCCGTTCCCCGCTGGCTCGGACCTGGCACAGAAGTGGTACCTCATCAAACAGCACACGGCTCCCATCTCTCAAGCTCCGGTCCTAGACTCCGGACCCACGCTGGTCTGCGCCGCTGTGGAGGACGAGGACGACCGCTTACGAGAGAGACGCCGGATTAGCATCGAGCAGGGAGTCGAACCTCCACCCAACGCTCAGATACACACCTTCGAAGTGACGGCACAAATCAACCCGCTGTACAAGCTCGGACCCAAACTAGCTCCGGGGATGAATGAGTTAGCCGGAGACGAGCGCGCTACACTGCTCCTGCAGAGATGTTTGGACACGCTCGATGAAGTCGTTGCTTCCTCGTCATCAGATTTTGATCTGTGCGCCGCATCTCCACCTCTAGTTCAGCCGGACAGTCCTAAATCACTCGACGGATTCCATCGCATCCACACGCAGATCGATTACATCCACTGTCTAGTCCCCGATCTGCTCCGGATCACTAACCTGCCGTGCTACTGGGGCGTCATGGACCGATACCAAGCCGAAACACTGCTGGAAGGCAAACCCGAAGGAACGTTCCTCCTGCGTGACTCTGCTCAGGAAGACTACCTGTTCTCGGTCAGCTTCCGGAGGTACGGACGCTCGCTGCACGCACGGATCGAGCAGTGGAACCATAACTTCAGCTTCGACGTGCACGACCCCAGTGTGTTCCACGCTCCCACCGTCACCGGTCTGCTGGAGCACTATAAAGACCCCAACTCCTGCATGTTCTTCGAGCCGTTGCTGTCGAACCCCATCCACCGCTCGCAGCCCTTCAGCCTGCAGCGCATCTGCCGCGCCGTCATCAGCAGCAGAACCACGTACGACGGCATCAACGCTCTGCCGCTGCCCAGCGCTCTGAAGGAGCACCTGAAGGAGTACCACTACAAGCAGCGCGTGCGCATCCGCAGACTGGACACCTGGTGGGAGTGACCGCGGACCAGACCGGACAAGTGTGTCAGACGATTAATCACGATTAATCACATGCAGAGTACTAGTTTTTGTTTGCAAAATATACAGTCAATCCAAAAATTATTCAGACAATAGATGGTTTGGTTTGACTGTATGTGTGTGTGCCATGCATGTTTATTATGTATATATAAAAACACATGCATGTGTATGTATTTAAGATAAATAAGTTGTTTATATATTTATATAAGAATATAAATGTATATACATGTAAATATTTTCAAAATGTGTTCTGTTTGTGTGTATTTATATAAACATAATAAATATACACAGAACACACACATATATTATGTAAACAAGAACTTATTTTTGGATGCGATTAATCACGATTGATCGTCGGACTGCACTCGACCGGAAGTGCCACGACGCCTGATATGAAGACGTGAGTGCCTTTCTGACGCTCCTCATTTTGAGGTTTAAACGCTGTTAGCTCGTCTTCTCGATGTTGGCAGTTCGTCACGGAGTAACACCGAATCAGCAAGCCTTTCTTATTTTAGTGTTGCATTTGGGAGTTACGACCTGTTCACAACAAAAACGATAACTATAACGATCACTTTAATGATTATTATCGTAGACTTTAAAGTTGATTATAACAATATAATGTTAACTATATAGTTGACTAAAGTAGACTTTAACGTTGTCTCTAATGTTGATTTTAACAATATAACCCTAACTATAATGTTGACTATAATGATATAGCATTGACTGTTGAATTTCCATTTGTATATGCTATTAGGCAACATTTTATTCAGACAGTTTATTAATAGACATTTTTTTAAAAGTTTCTCTTGGAATAATTTTCTAAATTTTATGGTACATTAAATAGAAAAATTCTAGTTTATTGTTACTGTTGCCATAATTGTTAAATTAAGTATATATATGTATGTATTATTTTGTACGTTGGAGGTTTTTAAGATAAAATTGTTACATTATTGTAAACGAGGAATTGAAATGATATTGTCATTATTATAAAACCGTTGATTTTGTCATGGATATAGCCATTCCTGCTGATTAAATTTGTGTTAAACTTAAAAACAATTAATAATGTTAACTATAAAATTGATTAAAACAATGTAGCGATGACTGTAACAGTGAGTATAGCATTGACTATATTGATAATTATACCGATGGCTATAACGCTGACTGTAATGTTGACCGTTACAACAATTATTGACCAAATGTTGACCATAACGATAAATATTAAGTAAAGTGATGACTGTAACCATGACTATTGTTAAATATAACAACAGTCATAACTATAACACACATGTTAATGTTACTTTTATTCTAAGTGCATACCGTCTCTTTAAAATCTTAAGATCTTTAAAGTCAGTGGATTCTGATTGGCTGTAAATGTTTTTATCATTCATCAGCTGAACAAGAACACATAATGTCCAGCACAAATGCTCCTCTGTATCGTTATCGGTGTAGTTATAGTTATCGGTATCATTATCGGTATCATTATCAGTATCCTTATCTGTATCATTATCGATGTAGTTATCGGTATCATTATCAATATCGTTATCGGTATAGTTATCGTTATCGGTATAGTTATCGGTATAGTTATCGGTATAGTTATTGTTGTTTAATGCAGCAGGTTGGGTTTCTTCTGTATGGAGTGAAACTACAGTGCAGTGTGGAGTTTGAAGAGGCATATGGAACAGTTCCTCACGCTAGACGATGTCAGCTCTTGATCTTTCGTTCATAACGTCAGCCACTTATTCCAGACACGTATCCGCTGCATGCTAACGCCACTGGAGTACATTACACTGGAGAACTGCTGCTAATGGAGCATCTCAGTATCATCTCTATCGACCCTGCACTCCTCTTCACTCCCAAGAGCCCAGTATGCTCACCATTCACACTCAGAATGCATGTCTGCTCTTTTAATCACAGCATACGTCACAGACAGATATGCTTCTGCCACATGATGCTTCATTCAGAAGTGGATCATTGCACCAAATCTTGAGCCTGTAGACGGTAGAACAGATCTAATGCACAGTACTGCAGATCTCGATTTATTCTCATTGACTCATCACGTCTCGTTTAGTGTAATATGAGAGCTTGGACATGATTTGATTTGGGAATGACAGGATTCTGGATTCTCTGAATGCTGAGGGCTGGTTTTTCCATCTGGACGTCAGAGATGTATTGGAGAAACGCTCCAAACACTCAATCACACATTCATTCATTCATTCCAAACCATTGATTTTGTTTTTAATGTTCATTTACTGTATCGCGTTGTGATTCCACTCGAGGCATGTTTTAGTGGTTTATTTTATCTAGAAACCAAATATCTGAACTACTGAACCCCATTGAAAACAACTGAGACGAGCGAGACATCTATGATGTTAGAAACATTTGTGAAACTCTGTGAAAATGTCAAAGATGTTCCAAAAGCTGCAGCATTGAATCTTAACTCAAAGGGGCCAAACGCCATGTGTTTGGAGACTAAACGAAATCAGAGTCCGCTGCAGTGTGATTAAACAACTGTTAGCATATTTATAACATTATCCTGCCGTCTCTGTTGGGATCTTTTCTATCAGTCTGGATTGATGTGAAGCACAGTGAGTGTGTTTTTTTTTGTGTGTGTGTCGACAGTTTACCGTGATTTCCAGAGGACCATCATGAATGTCACAAACTTCTGTTGTTAAAGCAGCTTGCCTTGTTTTTTTAGGTTTTCTTTTTTTACACTGATATTAATTTATTTTCTACATTAAGGCTTGTCTAATATGCTTAGCATTTTTTCACATGTGTTTCTCATATATAGTATAAAGCCAAGTGTCAAAAATTTTATTGCTGTGTATGGTGTAACAAAAGCACATATTAATAAACTATGTTGGATCTTTAAGACTCTCTGGTGTTTGTTTTTGTCATTTAATTGTTGTCATTTTAAATCAGGATCTACCAATGCTATTCAAGGGAGTTCCTCATTTTTATTTTATTGTACAAAAATAAAACTATAGTTCATTTCCAGATACTTTCCTTATATTGTAATTGATAAAATAAGTTATTTTATTAGTATATTTATATTATTATTTTTCTCTATTATATTATTTATATAATTATATGTATATCCCGTGTAAGTCCATGCGTAGTTGCGGGACTTTTATTCTGAAGTGCGACTGCGGCGGCCGCCATGTTTCCGTCTGGTTGCTGTGATAGAGACGCGACGCTTCGGATTTTAACTTTCTGTTATAAATTCAGAAAATCATCTGAGACTGAAAATAATCACCTGAAATAAAGCTGTAAAGTAACACAATGCTATTACATTCACGGCAGGACTGAAGGCGTTGGATCAGAGAGCAGGTGAGGATTAAACTAATCGCGTTAAATCATCAGTAACGGTTATTAACGTTATTAATAAGAATGTTTCATAAATTTCAGGGTAACGTTACGCGACGCTCGACTTAAATGTCTTTACTGATGATTTGCCTTTATATGGTTTAAATCAGTCATTTAATTTGAAAGTGAAGTGACATTCAGCCAAGTATGGTGACCCATACTCAGAATTTGTGCTCTGCATTTAACCCATCCGAAATGCACACACACAGAGCAGTGAACACACACACACACACTGTGAGCACACACCCGGAGCAGTGGGCAGCCATTTATGCTGCGGCGCCCGGGGAGCAGTTGGGGGTTCGATGCCTTGCTCAAGGGCACCTAAGTAGTGGTATTGAAGGTGGAGAGAGAACTGTACATGCACTCCCCCCACCCACAATTCCGTCCGGCCCGAGACTAGAACCCACAACCCTTTGATTGGGAGTCCAACCCTCTAACCATTAGGCCACGACTTCCCCACGACTTGCTCCTCCAGACTTCTGTTTTCATTAAATATCACCAGTGATAGAGTTATGATCTACATCTTTATGATTATCAATGAAAAATGATTATCTGAGGTAACGTAAACAATAACAGATGCGTGTCGACATTGTGTGTGTGTTTTTACGTTTATTTAATAATACGCAGTGGCTTTTATTCGTAAGTACGTGTTATTTGCTGAATGTGATGTGTTTGTGAAGTTTTAATTTGAAGTAATCGAGTGAGATTAATTGAAGGCCCGTGCGCGCTCCTGTCACCATGGCGACCGCGGGACTGCGCATCGGAGATCAGCTGGTGCTGGAGGAAGACTATGATGAGAACTACATCCCTTCAGAGCAAGGTTACACTTCATCACACACACTATCACTGTCTTTCCTGTCAGTTCTTCATAAGATTGTATTATGACATTTTTGTTATATAACCCACAATAAAATAAGCTTTAGATTTCAAACACACATACACACACACACACACACACACACACACACACATGTACAGGTCCTGGTCATATAATTAGAATATCATCAAAAAGTTTATTTATTTCACTAATTCAATTCAAGAAGTGAAACTTGTATATTATATTATTTCATTACACACAGACTGATATATTTAAAATGTTTATTTCTTTTAATTTTGATGATAATAAATGATAACTAAGGAAATTAACCAAATTCATTATCTCAGAAAATATTATATAACCAGTGTTGTTGTTTAGTTCTGAACGTTCTTCATAATTTCTTCTTCCAAAGTCATAGAGGTTTGGAGTGAGGTGCTGACAGATGTGTGTGTGTGTGTGTGTGTCAGAGATCCATGAGTACGCGGTGGAGATCGGCATCGACCCGGAGCGAGAGCCTGAGCTGCTGTGGTTGGCCAGAGAGGGGATGGTGGCACCTCTGCCGACCGAGTGGAAACCATGGTAACACACACACACACACACACACAGGCATGATTATGTGGAGACAGGAAGTGACTCTGTGTGTGTTCAGTCAGGACGTCAGCGGTGAGGTGTACTACTTTAACTTCTCCACCGGTCAGTCCACCTGGGATCATCCGTGTGATGAACACTACAGACAGCTGGTGGAGCAGGAGCGCGAGCGCAACCAACACGCCACAGCCCCCAGCGCCCTGAAGAGAGACAAGGACAAGAAGAAGAAGAAGAAGGACAAGAAAGACAAGAAGAAGGACAAGAGGAAGGAGCTGGAGGAAGTCAGAGCTCCAGGGGTGAGAACATCATCTTACAGCAGCATACAGACGTCTCCTCTGCTCACCGGAGCTGTGTTTATCTGATCAAAAATACTGTACAAATGAGGAAATATTACTGTAATCTAAATCATCTGTTTTCTGTGTGAATCTGTGTTAAAGTGTAATGTATTTCTGTGATGCTCCGCTGTATTTTCAGCATCATTCCTCCAGTCTTCAGTGTCACATGATCTTCAGAAATCAGAATAATATGATGATTTACTGCTCAAGAAACATGAAGATTATTATCAATGTTGAACACAGTTGTATTTTTTTGGAAACTGTGATGGATTTTATGATGATGATGAATAGAAAGTTCAGAAGATCTGCATTTATTTGAAACAGAAATCTTTTTTTTTTCTCTTCACTGACACTTTTGATCAATTTAATGCCACCTTGAATAGAAATACTAATTTCTGACCCTAACTTTTGAATAGATCTGCCAGTTCATTGATATATATGTTAAATAAAGTCTCACTCCTCACTGTTGAGGAAAATAGTCTGTCCTTTGCTGTCCAGTTTTTACTGCACATTTTTTTTTTTTTTAAGTTTGAGTAATGCAATTTGCAGGGCCACAGGATTTCTGAATTTGAGGGATTTCAGTTTTCAGTTCTTGTTGGGTTATTGGATAATCGAGTGGATTCTGGTTGTTTCTGATGCATGACTCAAGAGCATCCAGTTTTTGGAGGACTGTTGATTGGCTGGTATGATTATTATCCCTCTCTCTCTGCAGGTGCTGGCTCCTCTCACTCGTCTCCGTGCTCTGTCTGACGCTCCTGTCGCTCCTCTCAGAGGATCTGGACTCCAGCCGCTCTCTCTCGGGGTAAAGCAGCACAAATGTATTGCAGTTGTGTTTGTGAGTGTGACCTGTGTTTTGGATTTTGATTTGGATTCTGTGCATCAGGCTGTGTCTAGTTCTGCTGCTGTCAGGAGCGCTGAGGAAGACGAGGAGATATCTGAGGAAGAGGTGAGTCTGAAACACACACACACACACACACACACACACACTGAACGCTGGATCAGATCTAAGTGAGTGTGTGTGTGTGTTAGAGGCCGCGGGACTCAGCCGGACTCCTGCAGAACCTTCATCTGGATCTGGACGCTCTGGGAGCAGGTCTACAGTACGAGGTGAACACACACACACACACACACACACACACACACACACATCCGTCTGACTCTTCTCCATCTGATAGCAGGAATAGCACTGCAGGACTGTCAGAATGGCTGAAAAACTACATTTCAGTTTTGTGCTTAAATACTACCAATATTCTAAAGAGCGTAATGTCAGTTAGGTTTGAAAAAAGCTTCTGGCTTCTCTCCTGAGACCACAAGAGGGCGCATCGAGCAAAATATCACTAATGCACTTTTATTCAGAGTAATAAAATAACACGATGTTTCACATGTTACCATGGATCACAAAACTAGTCAAAAGGGTACATTTTATGAAATTAAATTGTTTGTAAGAAGGACAATATTTGTCTGAGACACAACTATTTAAAAATCTGGAATCTGAGGGAGCGAAAAAAAAAAAACAATTATATATAATTTAAAAAGAAAAAAGACTTTTGAGAAAAATATTTTAAATCATGAGACGTAGTGGCATGGGAGAACTGCCATGAAGTCTCGAGACATGTTTTTTCAAAAGTTGAACTTGCATTAATTTTACATGGCATGTTTATTCTTATCTTGTATGAATCTGCACCGTTCTGGAGAATATGCTCCACACAGACACCGAGCAGCACTCACTTCTCCAGGATCACATTAGACATGTCCAGCTGCTACTGACATATTTCAGATCATAAGCCATATCTGAGGTGGATGAATGATAGGGGAGTGTTTGGATGTTCCATCAGATAGAGCAGCTGTTATCCATCTGTGTGACTTCACCTGTGGGGGTTTCTATTTACTAATAAAATCCTGTTTGATCAGGCCTCTTCTGGATGACTAACGGCTAGTCGGGGATAGGGAGCGGTTTCAGACACCGCTTCAGTCAGTGTGTGTGTGTGTGTGTGTGTGTCTCAGGACAGTGAGGTCAGTGTGACGGTTCCTCCTGAAGAAAGAACAGAACCTGAACTACAGGATTTGGCCCTGTCCAGAGATCACAGTCCAGAAGCTCCTTCAGAGGTACCTCTCTCTCTCTCTGTGTCTCTCTCTCTCTCTCTCTCTCTCTCTGTGTCTCTCTCTGTCTCTCTCTCTCTCTCTCTCTCTCTCTCTCTCTCTCTCTGTGTCTCTCTCTGTCTCTCTCTCTCTCTCTCTCTCTCTCTCTCTCTCTCTGTTAATAATACACCTGATCTGCATGTGACCTCACACTCGTCTGTCTGTCTCTAACTCTTCTCTCCGCTGTAAGGACTCGTTTGGACGTCACCTCCATTCCACAGCAGCTTCACGACCTCTGACCCCAGATGCTGCGGTGTCCAGCGGCCGAGAGGAAGACGAACAGATGAGCGAAGGAGCGCAGGAGGAGAAACAGTCA
Organism: Carassius auratus; assembly: GCF_003368295.1. Taxonomy (NCBI): domain Eukaryota; kingdom Metazoa; phylum Chordata; class Actinopteri; order Cypriniformes; family Cyprinidae; genus Carassius; species Carassius auratus. Next base: position 1,377,512 of record NC_039257.1, on the reverse strand, counting down.
GATGAAGAGGAGAACGGACAGATCAGAGATGAAGAGACAGAGAACAGAGAGAGGGAGGAGGAGGATGAACAGATGGAGAGATTCAATAGTCCTGAAGAGAAGGAGGAGAGAACAGAAGAAGATAAAAGGAAAGGAAACATAGATGAGAACAGACAGATGAGAGATGAAGAGATGCAGAACACAGAGAGCGAGGAGATTGAGGAACAGATCAGCAATCCTGAGGAGGAGGAGAAGAACGTGATGGAGGAGAGAACAGAAGGAGGAGATCAGACGGAGAAGAGAGATGATGGAAACATGGAAGAAGAGATGACTGAAACACACAAATGGTCCATAAATGGAGAAGCAGAGGCCATCAGAAGTGTTTCCTCTGAGGAAGAGCGTCAGGAGAGTGAGGCAGAGGAGGATAAACATGAGGAAGAGCAGAGAGAGACTGAAGGACTCGTCTCAGAGGCTCAGAGTAACAGCTCTCGCCTTCAAGTCACTCGTGTTAAAGCAGGGAAGTTTGTGCCTCAGTGGAATCCAGTGTCTAGTGAGGTAGGACCGAGTGCCCCGCCCCTGTTCAGCAAGCCCCTCCCACTCCGCATGCCCCGCCCAGCTGTGTTTAGGTGCTTCACTCCGTTCCTCACAATTACTTTTCGTATAAGTAATAATTCTTGCTACAAATGCAAAAATGCACAAAATCGAACCTTGTCCAAAGTGTTTGTATGACGGACAAAGGTTTGGAGCAGTGTGTAAAGTGATTTGACACAATGTGAGGTCGTATTTATTTTTATATAAATTTCAGATAAGAATTTCGGACTAAGTGTGCAAATACCTTGAGTTTTAAGAGCTAGCATAGCAGTTGGTCAAGAGGTAATCAGAGCGGTTTAACCTTTTATGAAACTGACGTACAGTTATGAGCGCTCTTGAAGAAAAAAAAATAGATGACTGACTAGTGAGACTAGTTTAAGCCAATCAGAGCTCCTCTCAGCAGCAGAGCTGAATCTCCCAGCATCCTCTCCTCATACTGCTGTGTGTGTGTGTGTGTGTGAGCTGATTTACGTGTGTATGATGTTGTGTTCTGTTCTGTGTCAGGAGTCTGAGGACAGTGAAGCAGCAGCGTCGCTATCATCCACTGATAATGTGAAGGTATGACCTCGTCAACACACACACACACACACACACACACACACACACGTATAAACACAGCGAGTAAAAACAAGGCTGGACAATGATCCCAAACACAATCCGAGGAAACTCTCGATTGGTTTCAGAGAAAGAAAAGCTGCTAGAACAGCCAGCCAATCACTTGACTTGAAACCAACAGAAAATGGAAGGAAAGAACTAAAGGTCAGAGTTCATAGAGGAAACCCTCAGAAACTTCCAGATTTGAAGATCTTTGTTTGTGTGGAGAAATGGAGCGAGATCCCACCTGAGCAATGCATGAGACTAGTTTCTCCTACAGGGGGCGTCTTGAAGCTTTTGTACAAAGTTTTAAATATATTTCTGTAGCTCAGTACGTTTTCCCTGCGTCATTCCATTTTATTACACAGAACTTTAATTTAACATACATTTCTGAACTTATTTGTTTTGTTCTCTCTGTATGTACGGAGCACTTGGGCTGTTACCAACATCTGGTGAACATTTCATGTCATCATCACCTTCAGAAATATATTTACTGAGAAAAATGGTGACACGTTCAATACTTATTTTACACACACACACAAACACACACACACACACTCATACAGAGACTGAATGAGTCTTTAAACCTGAAAGTTTTAAATTGTGTGTGTGTGTGTGTCTCAGGACAGGAAGGAAGCCGAGGGCGAGGCAGATGTGGACAGATGTGTGGATGTCTCTGACTCTGCAGACAGGTGTGTGATGATGATGATCAGCACTGATCCGTCTGTATTTATCTTCAGACCACTAACTCTCTCATGTTCAGTGATTGTCAAAATATGCATTTTTTTACTATTTCAGATCATATTTATTTTATTTTAAATGTTTATTAATAATAAATTTGAAAAAAGTTTTAGCTTAATTATTGATAATGATGATGTGTGTCTCTTATCAGGCATTTGTCTAGTGATGAAGAAGAGAAGATGACACGAGAAGAGAGGGAGGAAGAAGAGAAGAGAAAGTGTGATGAAGAAGAGAAAAGACCAGAAGAGAGAGAGGAAGAGGAGAAGAGAAAGTGTGATGAAGAAGAGAAAAGACCAGAAGAGAGAGAGGAAGAGGAGAAGAGAAAGTGTGATGAAGAAGAGAAAAGACAAGAAGAGAGAGAGGAAGGGGAGAAGAGAAAGTGTGATGAAGAAGAGAAAAGACAAGAAGAGAGAGAGGAAGAGGAGAAGAGAAAGCGCGAGGAAGAGGAGAGGAAGAGACTGGAGTATGCAGAGAGACAGATGGAGGAAGAGAGGAGCAGACTGATGGAGGAGGAGAGGAGCAGACAGATGGAGGAAGAGAGGAGCAGACTGATGGAGGAGGAGAGGAGCAGACAGATGGAGGAAGAGAGGAGCAGACTGATGGAGGAGGAGAGGAGCAGACAGATGGAGGAGGAGAGGAGCAGACTGATGGAGGAGGAGAGGAGCAGAATGATGGAGGGGGAGAGGAGCAGTCTGATGGAGGAAGAGAGGAGCAGACTGATGGAGGAAGAGAGGAGCAGACTGATGGAGGAGACGCAGAGGAGCAGACTGATGGAGGAGGAGAGGAGCAGACAGATGGAGGAAGAGAGGAGCAGACTGATGGAGGAAGAGAGGAGCAGACTGATGGAGGAGACGCAGAGGAGCAGACTGATGGAGGAAGAGAGGAGCAGACTGATGGAGGAGGAGAGGAGCAGACAGATGGAGGAAGAGAGGAGCAGACTGATGGAGGAAGAGAGGAGCAGACTGATGGAGGAGACGCAGAGGAGCAGACTGATGGAGGAGGAGAGGAGCAGACTGATGGAGGAGGAGAGGAGCAGACAGATGGAGGAGACACAGAGGAGCAGACTGATGGAGGAGGAGAGGAGCAGACAGATGGAGGAAGAGAGGAGCAGACTGATGGAGGAGGAGAGGAGCAGACTGATGGAGGAGGAGAGGAGCAGACTGATGGAGGAGACGCAGAGGAGCAGACAGATGGAGGAAGAGAGGAGCAGACTGATGGAGGAGGAGAGGAGCAGACTGATGGAGGAAGAGAGGAGCAGACTGATGGAGGAGGAGAGGAGCAGACAGATGGAGGAGGAGAGGAGCAGACTGATGGAGGAGGAGAGGAGCAGACTGATGGAGGAGGAGAGGAGCAGACTGATGGAGGAGACACAGAGGAGCAGACTGATGGAGGAAGAGAGGAGCAGACTGATGGAGGAAGAGAGGAGCAGACTGATGGAGGAGGAGAGGAGCAGACAGATGGAGGAGGAGAGGAGCAGACTGATGGAGGAAGAGAGGAGCAGACTGATGGAGGAGGAGAGGAGCAGACTGATGGAGGAGGAGAGGAGCAGACAGATGGAGGAGACACAGAGGAGCAGACAGATGGAGGAGGAGAGGAGCAGACTGATGGAGGAGGAGAGGAGCAGACTGATGGAGGAGACACAGAGGAGCAGACTGATGGAGGAAGAGAGGAGCAGACTGATGGAGGAAGAGAGGAGCAGACTGATGGAGGAGGAGAGGAGCAGACAGATGGAGGAGGAGAGGAGCAGACTGATGGAGGAAGAGAGGAGCAGACTGATGGAGGAGGAGAGGAGCAGACTGATGGAGGAGGAGAGGAGCAGACTGATGGAGGAGACGCAGAGGAGACTGCAGCTGCTCAGAGACGCTCTGATGAAGGACGAGGAGGACGAGGAGCGCCGGATGAAGGAGGAGAGCGCAGAGCTGCTCAGGTCAGTCACTGCTGCATTGTGGGTAGATGTGCTGTTGAAGCACCAGCACTGATGATGACGACACTGTGTCATCGTCTCAGTCACACAGGTCACATGATGTGTGTGTTTCAGAGTCCTGAAGGAGCAGATGATCAAACAGAGACGAGACAAGGAGGAGCGACTGAACAACGACATGCACACACAGCTACAGCAGCTCAGGTACACACACACACATACACACATATGAACATGCACACACACACGCGAACACACACACACACTCACACGCACACATACACACACGCACAAACACGCACAAACACGCACATACACACACTCAGTCTCTCTCTCTCACACACACACACACACACACACACACACACACACACTGTATCACCATCAGTGCATTCACACACACGTGTGTGTCCAGGCTTGAGAATGAGGTGAAGCTGCAGGAGCTGCGTTCAGAGCTGGAGGCGGAGCAAGAGAGGGTGGAGACTCAGAGGAGGCAGGACCTCAAGCATCTGAGGGAGGAGTCAGAGGAGGAGCTCCAGGCAGAGAGGAGGCGGCTACAAGAGAAGAAGGAGGAGCAGCTGACCTCCATCAGACTACAGGTGTGTGTGTGTGCGTGTGTGTGAGAGAGAGAGAGAGAGAGAGAGAGAGCTGTGTGTGTGTTTAACACTCTGTTGTGTTTGTCAGGATAAACTGAGTGACACACAGAAGGATTTGAGGAGCACACGACCAGAACAGCCTTTAGTAGAGTATCAGAGAGAGGTACAACACACATATTATTATTATTATTATTATTATTACTATTTCCAATAAGTAAAGATATTTAACAAAATAAGAAATGACTGTTACTTTTGCAATATTTCACTGAAAAATAAAAAATAGGTATTACATTTTTTTTTTGACTAATTTAGGGGTTAGGCTCAAATTATTTAGTTTTGTACATTTACATTTAATCATTTAGCAGACACTTTTATTCAAAGCGACTTACAAATGAGAACAATAGAAGCAGTCAGGTCAACAAGAGAACAACAACAGAATACAAGTGCCATGACAAGTCTCAGTTAGTCTAGTACAGAACGCATAGCCAGGGTTTATTTTTTCTTTTTTTAATGAAACGACAAGAAAAGGAAAAGTACTGGTGTTAGTAGGTTAAGTGCAGGCGAAAAAGATGATTCTTCAGATGTTTCTTGAAAATGAGTAAAGACTCAGCTGTATGGATTGAGATTGGGAGGTCATTCCAGCAGCTGGGCACAGTCCAGGAAAAGGTCCGTGAGAGTGATTTTGAATTTCTTTGGGATGACACCACAAGGAGTCGTTCAGTTGCAGAATGCAAACTTCTGGAGGGCACATAGGATTTAACCAGTGCGTTTAGGTAAGTTGGTGCCGTGCCAGTGGTCGTCTTGTAGGCAAGCATCAGTAACTTGAATTTGATGCGAGCAGCTACTGGTAGCCAGTGTAACCTGATGAGGAGAGGAGTAACGTGAGCTTTTTTTGGCTCATTGAAGACAACCCTCGCTGCTGCATTCTGGATCATTTGCAGAGGCTTGACAGTGCATGCAGGAAGAGCCAGGAGAGCATTACAATAGTCCAGTCTGGAGAGAACAAGAGCTTGGACAAGAAGTTGGGTTGCTTGCTCTGACAGGAAGGGTCTAATCTTCCTAATGTTGTATGAGGCAAACCTGCAGGACCGGGTCGTTGTAGCAATGTGGTCTGTGAAGCTTAACTGATGATCCATCACAACTCCTAGGTTTCTGGCTGTCCTCGAAGGAGTAATGGTTGACGAACCCAGCTGTATAGAGAAGTTGTGATGAAGCAATGGGTTAGCTGGAATCACCAGGAGTTCTGTCTTAGTAAGGTTAAGCTGAAGGTGATGGTCATTCATCCAGCTAGAAATGTCACTCAGACAGGCTGAAATGCGAGCAGCTACCGTCGGGTCATCTGGCTGGAATGAGAAGTAGAGTTGGGTGTCATCAGCGTAGCAGTGATAAGAAAAGCCATGCTTCTGAATGACAGATCCTAATGACGTCATGTAGATGGAGAAGTGAAGTGGTCCAAGTACTGAGCCTTGAGGAATCCCAGTAGCAAGGTGGTGTGACTTTGAAACATCACGCCTCCAAGACACACTGAAGGATCTGTCAGAGACGTAGGACTTAACCCACAGGAGAGCAGTTCCAGAGATGCCCATCTTTCTGAGGGTGGACAGGAGAATCTGGTGATTAACGGTGTCAGAAGCAGCAGACAGGTCCAGTAAGATGAGTACCGAGGATTTTGAAGCTGTTTTGAAGTTTTACGGTAAAACTGTAAAATTATACTATTTATAGTCTTAATTTCTTCATTTTTAAATGTCAAGCCCTCCAACTTTGATTGAGATGGAAAACCTCACAGATTCTTAAAGCTGCTCTACTGATGATAAACGCTTCTAATCACACATTTGTGAAGAAGGTTGTTGTTGTGACTCCAAGCAAAGTCAAAGCGACTCAAACTCTGAGCAGCTCATGTGGATCAGTGTGTGTGTGAACACCAGCAGATCATGAGCAGACACACACACACACACACACTCAGCGCTGATGAGGATCGAATTAATCACTGCCTTCATCGCTTCATAATCACATGAAGCCGTATTGGGACTTTATTTCTGATATTGACGAGTGTGTGTTCATGTGTGTTTAGCTCACAGATGTGCTGCAGGAAGTCCGGGAGGAAGTCGAGAGAGATCACAGGAGGAAACTAGAACAACTGAAGGAGGAACATCAACAGGAGCTACAGAACCTGAGAGAGACACTCCTGGAGCAGGTACAACACACACACACACACACACACACGCGCACGAACACAGACACACACACGTGCACGCACGCACGAACACAGACACACACTCACTGTGTCAGACTGTCTTCATCTGATTTACATAGAGTGTGTGTGTGTGTGTGTGTGTGTGTGTGTGTGTGTGTGTGTGTGTGCAGGAGAGCAGGGAGCGGGAGCGTCTGCTGGATTCTCTTCAGAAGGAGAGAGACGCTGTGATCTCTAAACACACAACCCAACTACACAAACTACAGCACACACTGGACACACAGCTGCAGGAGACGCGCAGGACACACTCACAGAAGGTCAGAACAACACACACACACACACACACACACACACACACACACACACACACTGTCAGTGAGTGTTCACGATCATTTGATCAATAAATCAATTGAGCACATCCAAACTGTAAACGTGCACCCATGACAGAGACTGTATCAGAGGATGTATTTTTTTAATCATTGTAAAATGATTACACAGTGCTTACAGACTCCGCCCACACTCTCTTCTGATTGGCTGTCATGTGGACAGACAGATTGCTTGTCACTGAATGTAGTATTGTGTGTGTGTGTGTGTGTGTGTGTGTGTAGGAGTCAGAGCTACAGGAGTGGAAGGAGAAGCTGGAGAAAGAAACCAAAGAACTTCACACTCAGGAGACTGAGCTTCAGTCAAAGGTACAGAACTCTGCTTTATTTGAATTCTTAATTCTAATGATTATAGGCTATTAATGTCCACTGTTTGAGTTATTATTTAAGTTTTTTTTTAATCACATTCAAAGATTGTTTGGTTGTAGTTCTTTACAGGAGTTGTTGTAGTATTAACTTCAGATGAATAGTTTTAATCCAGTTCTATGTCAATACTAACAGTGTTGATTATTGATCATCTTCAGGCATCAGATCTGAGGAAGAGGAGACAGCAGCTGTGTGAGGAAGAGGAGGACCTTCAGAGAGGACTACAGGTGTGTGTGTGTGTGTTTCTGATGTGTATCTGATGTGTGTGTGTGTGTGTGTGTGTGTTTCTGATGTGTATCTGATGCATGTGTGTGTGTGTGTGTGTGTGTGTGTGTGTGTGTGTGTGCAGTCTCTCCCTCTGCTGCTGAAGGAGCGTGACGAGCTGTGTGAGGATCTGCGGAGAGAGAGACAGGAGCGAGAGCGACAGAGAGAGGAGAGCTGCAGGATGATGGAGGAGAGACAGCAGCTGGAGGATAGAGTCACACTGCTGCAGGAGCGATGTGAGCAGCTCACCTCCAGAGTCAGGTGACCCTCATCACCTCACACACACACACACACACACACACACACACACACACACTGCTGCAGATCCGTAACCAGCCGCCCTGT
>NC_039257.1:1364541-1367041 GCF_003368295.1 Carassius auratus | reverse complement strand
GTAGCTTCTCACCATTAGTGGATTTTGAGCAGACTCAAGTCCCCTGCATAAACTTTGGCTCACACATTAAAACACTATTCCTTTTGGTGCCATTGAATTGACCTATTTTACTGCTCTCACCCAGTAAACAAAGGACATTTTTACAGCATTCACAGCATTGATTGATTTCAGCTAGGTTTCACTGCAGTAAAACTTATAATCTAAAATAATTATATCTCTCAAAATAGCTGCCTTTTAGTCAAAAACTAATAATAAAATCAATTAAAAATATCTGACAGACCCAAAACATCAACCTAATCTTGTATTAAAGTTTTATAATATAAACATTTACTTCTACGTTTGAATGGATCACGTGACAGAAACCGTTAAACTGACTGCAGAAGCGGGAGCGCGCGAAACTGACCGGAGCTTCCTGAGGTAAGACGCTATTTGTGATATATAACCTTACATTACGCAAAAGAGTTGATTTACATACAAGTGTTATGTCATAAAATGTATTTGTTACTGTATTATTTAAGAAACTAAAAAAAAAAAGTTAACGGTATTACGTATAAATATCAAAACAGCACAGTGGCTCATGTTTGGCTTCTAGTCGTCTCCGTTTCCTTTTTTTCCATTTATCAGTGTATATATAGTAATAAATGTATGTATTAGTATGAATGTATTAGTCAATGTATTAAGAGCAAATGAACACAAAACAGCAGGAGAACCTGAAGTTAAAGAAGGTCAACTTTATCTTTAAGCTAAACTGTGTTTATGCATTTATATGTTCTTACTCCACACATCTATTAAATGTTTTCTAGAATATTTCTTTATCTCCTCAGTTAATATCAAGGGTATGATCTATTTCAGATACAGCCCAAATAACAACAACAGTGGTTGATTAAAATCATTGCTAGTGTCTGATATCTCTAGGCACATGTCATAGCATCTCTACTAAACTGAGTGGAAACTCAATTCCGTCGTGGTTTCCAGTAATGTTACTCATTATTTTTCCTGTCCACGGTCATCATAAAATAAAACAGATTTACACACCTGAAAACAACCGTAAAAAGTCTTTATTCAGTAATCATTCCATTAGTACTTTGTAAAACACAATCTGTAAATTTGAGACAGTGCAAAGTTGATATTCTCAGATCAGAATCATCTTTATATGAGTTTAGCTTGGCTCGGATTACAGTCAGAACCACAGACACAGAAGGCCACAGACGCACACAGATGCAGAGAACAGTACAAAAATGCATTGAGATGTGCAGAGCAGGTCTGAAGCGATGAACATGGGCTGAGGGGCGGAGCTCTGGCAGTTTGACTGGCACATTCACTGTCCTATCAGCATTAGGTCCTTATTGAGGCTCCTCCCACACCGTCATGACTGGCAGGTAAACGTATTCAGGTTTGCGAGGCCTCTCATTGGCCGACCCCCTCCCCCCAGTGCTGCTCTGTGATTGGCTAGTATCGGTCCATCAGAAGACGTAGATTTTGTCTCGTTGAACCGTGTCGAGGTCGTCGTCCATCGTGAGCAGGACCTGAGACCACAGACAGACGGACAGATTGTTTATTTGAATGATTTCCAGTTGTGTTTGAGTCTGACTGATGTTCTGGACTCACCAGGAAGGATCCGAACATGGCGATGGAAGACAGGAAGTGCCAGATGTCGTGATCGTCAAAGAAGGATAGCAGGATACACTCACGGTTGTGCTCACGAGACTCCGCTGGAGTTTTCTGGAGACACAGAGATTGGTCAGCATCACTGCACACAGGTAACACTAGAGCTGCTCGATTACCACAAAACTCATAATCAAGAGCACAGAATAAATCACAGCAGGAAAATCAGACTGCTGTCACTTTAAGAGCGGCATGGATCCAATTTATTTTTTCACACATACTTTCATTCTCAACTGTTCTGTTCATTACATAAAAAAATGTTGTTTTTGTTATTTTATTGAACTAAAAACGCCAGTTTAAACAATGTACAGTATGCATTGAACAAACATTCAAATTCATGTAAATCATCCATGCTAACACACACAGGTTTCTATTTGAAGCTAGATATTTCACTCTCTATAGATATATTTCTTATACACAGAGTTTCAATGTTTCACGCTTAAGTTCACAAAGACAGCATCCTTTTTACAGAACTGCAATGTATCGTTGTTACTGTGAGAGAACACAAATAAAAGTACCGTATTTTCCGGACTGTAAGTCACACTTTTTTTCAAAGTTTGGCTAGTCCTGCGACTTATAGTCAGGTGCGACTTATTTATCAAAATTAATTTGACTTGAACCAAGTGAAATGAACTAAGAGACATGAACCAAGAGAAAACATTACCGTCTGTAGCCACGAGAGGGCGCTCTATACTGCTCAGTTCTCCTGTAGTCTTCACTGAAGACAGAGCGCCCTCTCGTGGCTACAGACGGTAATGTTTTCTCTTGGTTCTTGGTTCTGAATAAATGCGACTTATAGTCCGAAAAATACGCTAGTCTAATTCATAAAAAAAAC
>NC_039257.1:1334541-1357041 GCF_003368295.1 Carassius auratus | reverse complement strand
GAACTGAAAGATCAAAGTTCTCACATGACTGAACAAATCATCATATCTGTGTCCAAAATTAACTAACACACCTGACTCGAGCAACCGTTCAGATTCATATGGTTATCATCTAGCGAACTGTATAAAACAATATATTCTGAATATTGATGGCTCCTTGACTCATTTGTGACTTGCTTTGGATATGTTTTAATTTCTAATTTAATTCAACACTGGTCTATGTTTTAAATTTGCCATAATCAATAAAAATACTCATAGCTCATATTTAGATTTGTGGCTGTTGAAGTCAAACACACACTTGAGCATCTCTCACTCGCTGTGATCAGGTTATTATGGGATGTACTCACAGGCCTCGGAGGATGAGGGGGACCTGGAAGGAAAGAACGGCCTGTTTCTGCCGGACCACGAACAGAACCGGACTCGGAGCGCTCTCGGACAGCAGCTCTACGGACACACGCACACCCTCCGTCTGACACACACACACAGAGAGAGAGAGAGAGAGACACACACACAGAGAGAGAGAGAGAGTGTGAGTGAGAGTGCTTCAGATGGTGGGTCAGAGGTCAGAGGTCAGAGGTCAGTGCTGTGATGCGCTCATGCCTTGTTTCTGGAGACGGTGTGGTTGTAGGAGTAGATGGTCTGGTTGTCGCTGGTGACCGTGTCGTAATACGTCATGTCGAACTGAGCATCTCTCTGGATGACCACGTTACCACCGCAGACCGCCAGCATCAGGACCAGCAGAACTGGACAGAACCAGATGGAACCGCAGCAGAACCCCAGCATCCTGGAACCGTCATCAGCCTGAGAACTGAAGCAGAACCCCAGCGGAGCGAGTGTGAAGAGAAACACGATCAGAGCATACCATATTTTCCGGACTATAAGTCGCACTTTTTTTCATAGTTTGGCTGGTCCTGAGACTTATAGTCAGGTGCGACTTATTTATCAAAATTAACTTGACATGAACCAAGAGAAAACATTACCGTCTCCAGTCTCCGGTCTACACTGAAGACAGAGCGCCCTCTCGCGGCTGGAGACGGTAATGTTTTCTCTTGGTTCTTGGTTCTAAATAAATGCGACTTATATATGTTTTTTTCCTCGTCATGACGTATTTTTGGACTGATGCGACTTATACTCAGATGTGACTAATAGTCCGAAAAATACGGTACTTAACATACTTCATCTGAACACACACACACACACACACACACACACACCCCTGGCCAATACTTGCAATACTTCATCTGAACACACACACACACAAATACACACACACACACACCCCTGGCCAATACTTGCAATACTTCATCTGAACACACACACACACACACACACACACACACACACACACACACACACACTGAACACACACCCAGAGCAGTGGGCATCTATGCTGCGGTGCTCGGGGAGCAGTTGGGGTTCAGTTCTTGCTCAAGGGCTCCTCAGTCGTGGTATTGCCGGCCGAGACTCGAACCCACAACCCTAGGGTTAGGAGTCGAACTCTCTTACCACTAGACTACAACTTCCCAAAAACAAGAGCACACGCACACACACACACACACACACACACACACTCTCTCTCTCTCACACAAACACACACACACACTCACATAAACACACACACTCTCTCTCTCACACAAACAAATGCATAATGCACACTCTCTCTCTCACAAACACACACACACACACTCTCACATAAACACACACACACTCTCTCTCACACACACACACACACACACTCTCTCTCTCACAAACACACACACACACACACACACACACACACACACTCTCTCTCTCTCTCTCTCTCTCTCTCTCACACACACACACTCTGGTTCTGTAGACTCACCGTGTCTCGCGTTAAGCTCGTTTATCTGCCGTTAATGCGCGTGATCCGGAACAGACGCATAATAACAAACAGCAGCGCTCGCTAGAACACACCGTCCGCCGTTAAACGGATGGAAACGTGATCCGGTTCGTCCGTGTAGGTTCCGGTCCGCTCGCTCTCCAGCTGTTGTGTTGTTGACACTAGGGCTGGGAATCGATTCCAAAAAGAAACGAGTCCTCGATTCCGAGGCGTTGGGAATCGGTTCCATCAAGAGGAACCGACTCCTCTTTCTGAGTCTTTTTCAGTTCAACGAAGCTTACGAAGAAGTCTCTCAGACGGAAGCCTACATCTGACAACGGCTGCACACATTTACATTTATGAAAATAAACAGAGAGAAAACGAGTCTGTACTGATCAAATTAATTTTAGGATGTAGCCTTCCGTTTCAGATGCACAATTCACCAAAGCAAATTGTTAATATTGTGCAAAGTATACAAAATAAACTTCACCATTCAGCGAAACTGCACATTTAATTTAGACACGCCATGTCTTATTTAAATCGTGCAATAAACGCATGTCCCTGCAGAGCTGACACTGCTAAAGCTGACAAAATTAAAATTTTTGTATCGTCACTTTTTTTTCTTTTTTTTACAAACAAGCTTCATATTAGAAGAAGGATACATTATACGACCTATCCTACAGTCATGATGGTGAGATCAGGTTCCTTCTATCTAAAAAAACAAGAATTGGAAACGAATCGAAAACAACAGTAAGGAATCGATTCAGGACCAGGAATCATAGCCAGGAATTGGAATTGGAATCGATTCCAAAAATTGTTGAATCGGACGGGACGCCGCTTCGAGTGACGTCATCGCGCACGCGTCACGTGAACAGCATTTACTGATTTACACAAAGAACGCCATACACAGAGCTCATAATTCAACATTTATTCAACAAACAACATTTTAAGTTTAGTTAAATAGGATACACAGTTACACAGCTGAACAGCCAATCGCAGCACAGGTTGACACGTGACAGGACGCTGTGACGTCGTTTGTTTACTGCTGAGCTGAAACGGACTCATTTATTTACGTGTTTACACTAAATCCATCGATAAAAGCAGTGATTTCGTGTGAATACGACACTAACCGCCAATACAGTTCTCACATTTTGATAAAATGATTCAAACCCCTTCCCCATTTTCAATTCAATAGGGGAAAAATTGAAGAGTAAAATAAAAGAAAACAGAAGAGTGCCATTTAACTGCAGATGGTTGACCCCAGACAGTAGAACTCATGTAATATTGCTCACTTTCTAGTTAGGTAATTTGAGGGATTTACAATATTATTATTATTAATTTGTCTCAGAATTATTCATATTTGTGTAAATTTTTATGTAAAATGAGAACACTATGAAATGAAATGTCATGATGTTCTCACTATAACCACCAGATGGCAGCAGAGGATCATTTACCATTTCCACTTGGTAACAGCTCTTTTCACGTTTTGCTTTTGGATTTATATTTAGACTTTATAAAATCACTATTATAACTTTTTTTTTTTTTTTTGCCAAAGTTCAACATTGTTTTGTACCGAAGTATGAAGTCGCAAGTTTTCTATATGAATCACACAAATAACCTATTTTAAACTGAAAACACTTAAAGCACTGTTTTTTTATGATGATACACAGGGTTATTATTTGATTAATGTTTCCATCAAGGGGTGAGACCCAGCGACCGATCTGAAGTATCCAGATAGAAATGTGTTACTCGTTCTCAATGAGAAAGTGCCCAAGCAACATTGCTGGAAAAAAAGTCCATGTGTATCATCAGCCTTAGGCAACAACGTCAAATATTGACTTCATGACTTACAATGAAAAAAATAAATAAATAATAGATTGCTATTTTCTGTTAGTTCACTTGTGCATTGCTGTATTTTAATACATTGTTTTTCTTTCCGTTTGTCTCTTCTGTTCTGCGCCCGGAGCGTTTCTCTCCTCTGTTCATTGTGTTCATGTGACAGTAATGTGTTAAAGGATGAGCGGTTTAATGTAAATGTAAATACAAAAACTTGAAAATATTTACATGCATATATTTATGTTCATATAAATTTACATTTATTTAATATATAAATATATATAAACATATTTTTCTTAAATGTATACATGCATGCGTGTAGTCATATATACATAATAAATATACACAGCACACAGATTTAGCAAACAGAAACTTTTATTATGATAGAGAGTTTTTGACAGACAATGATATGTATTCGTTTACATACGGTAAGAACATTTGGAGGAAGAGAACATAGTTCTGTGTTAGTGCTTTGGCAACATTACGTGTAAACACTCATGATCAGACTGAGAGGAGAAGACTGTGTGTGTGTGTGTGTGTGTGTGTGTGTGTGTGTGCGGTGCGCTGACAGAAGATTAGAGAGCAGCTGTGGTTTCCTCCAGTGTCTGCAGCAGAAGGTCGTAGAGAGGTTTGCTGAGGGTTTGATACCCAGCCGCCGTCAGATGCAGGAAGTCAAACATGTCATGTTTTGAGATGCTTCCGTCTGATTGGACGAACTCGGCGCTGACGTCCAGAAACTGAACCGGACCGAGCTGCGGAACCGAAGAGCGCAATAACTCATTCACCGCCGCATTCTTCTCTCGCAACGGGTTCTGATGCTCTCCACGAGGAAGAAGACCCTGAGAACAACACACAGAGAGAGTGTGTGTGTGTGAGAGAGAGAGAGAGTGTGAGTGTGTCTGTGTGTGAGTGTGTGTACCAGCACGATGATCTTGGCTCGAGGGAGCTGTGAGATGAGGATCTGTGTGATGGCCATCACTCCTCCTGACACCTGCTCCGCTGTGTGCTGGTGATTATTGGTGCCGACCCACAGAACCACCACCTGGGGGCGACACACACACTTTACAGTCTGCTGCTCGTGATGTCACTTCCTGTGCTTTGCGCTCGCACCTTCGGCTGGATGTTCTGCAGCTCTCCGTTCTGGATCCTCCAGAGAACGTTGCAGGTCGTGTCTCCGGCCAGACCGAAGTTAAGCGCATGCAGCGGAGAGAAGAGATCCTTCCAGACCTGAGAGAGCAGAAGTCATCTTCATCATCATCATCACACAGATTAATAGAGAGACTTGTTTTACCTCGTGTTGCTGCATCAGCTGAACCATGGAGTCTCCGATAAACAGCACTTCTGGTTCTGCGTCCTTACACTCCTGCACAAAGCGCTCATGC
This sequence comes from Carassius auratus, assembly GCF_003368295.1. NCBI lineage: Eukaryota > Metazoa > Chordata > Actinopteri > Cypriniformes > Cyprinidae > Carassius > Carassius auratus. The sequence goes on along the minus strand of NC_039257.1, from coordinate 1,351,986 downwards.
TGACACACACACACACACACACACACACACACACACACAAACCTGAGGATCAGGTGCAAAAACTGAGTTCTGATGAAGCTAATGTGTGTTGCAGGTGTTCAGCTGCAGGTTTACCTGTGAGATCCAGCGCGCATCACCCTGGACATCCTGCACCGGGAGCGGCTGAGCGGCAGGGTTCATCCTACACACACACACACACACACTTGTGTATAAAGCTTTGTGGAGTCCTAATGTCCCCACAAAGATAGTAAAATAAAGCAATTAGGCCCAAGTTCCCCACAAAGTAGTATATTTTTGTTTATAAAGCAGATAGTTCCAGTCCTTGATTGGCTGAGACGCGTTCGAAGCTGTTGTAAATTACTCTACAAACACACACCTTTGTTTACTTCTGTGTACTTTACAACTTTTTTTGTTGCAACCACGCAAACTGATTCTGAGGAACTACATTGTTTGGTGGAAGAATACTGTTGTTAAGTGTAATATCATTACACTTTATTTGCTCTGTTTTATTCTGTGAAACCTTACTATGTATATGGAATAACCGTTGTATAAAAGCAATAATCCCCGTGAAGCTGTGTTTTACAGTGAACTCTGCTTCACATCGTACCTGACAACCTCAACTGTTATTAAATCAATGTAATCCACAGCTTCTTGGGGTTTTATTGCTTTAATTTGTGGTCCAGGGACACACAGAAGAATGTTTCTGACAGGTTTAGTTGTGGACACCTAATGTCCAGCGATTTCTTCATCTTGATTGCACAGATCCTATTTAAACTGAACTGAGCTGAATGATGACATCACTGAATTCAATGATGATAACTCCTGCGATCACTAGAGAAGAATATTTCTGACTCACTCCTGTGTGCTGAAGCGCTCCTCCACAGATCTCTGTCAGTGTTTGTGTGTCTGACTGCTGTTTTGTGTTTAATTCACAGCTAGGCTCACTTCCGCGTTAAGCCGGAACCGCCGTCTGCTGTTGCTGACGCCCCGCCTCTTCCGCTTACGTCAGCACACAACACTGATCACGAGAGGGAGAGAGAGAGAGAGAGAGAGAGAGAGAGAGAGAGAGACAGCAGCAGTGTATGTGCGTGTGTTACACAAATCCTGTAGATGCTTCGCGAATTAATCAATATAAAGCATCAGACACTGAATCAGCTTAAATTCATACTGAAATGATGATCGGTCACTCATATGGCTTCTTTAACGTCATAATATCTATCTATCTATCTATCTATCTATCTATCTATCTATCTATCTATCTATCTATCTATCTATCTATCTATCTGTGCATGTTTATTTGTACTGTACAATAAAAGCTATAAAACAGCTATCATGAGGGAGAGATGCGCATGCTCGGAGTCTAAGGCTCGTTCACGAGGAAGTGCGCATTCACGCTTCTCTCATTCCTGTCTCCGAGCGCGTTTCCGGTTGGGGGGGGGGGTTACGAGGGGGAACTTCTTGTTGTCATGACAACAGTTTCTCCGGCGAACACAGCAGCGGAGGATCTGAAGAATACAATAAACAGACACGCGCGGAGCGCGCTCACGCCCCGTCGCCAGGCGACCGATACACGTGCTCGCGCGTGCAATGAAGTCATCGTGACGCTATAGGTTGCCACGGAGACAGCCCTGAGAGCGCGCTGCGCAAAGGGGCGGTGCTCGCGTCCTGACGCACGGCGGGGGCGTGTCCCGAGAGCGCGCCGCGCGTCCCCGCTTGTTGTTCCCGCAGAGAGGGCAGAAGATGGCGGCCGTGTCGAGCGGGGCTGCTGCCGCCGCCGGGATTCCGCTCCCGCACCGCGAGCGAGCGCTCCCCAACGCGCCGCGCGTCAGCCGCCCGCCCCCCGCGCGCGTCGGATACTACGAGATGGAGCGGACCATCGGGAAGGGCAACTTCGCCGTAGTCAAACTCGCCACGCACATGATCACCAGAGCCAAGGTGAGCGACGCTAGCGACGCTGCGTCAGACGCGCCGCGATCTCTCACTCTCATACATACATACACACACACACTAACATATACACACACATCGCTGCGGCCTGCGCTCGCTCCTCGTTCGAGCGCGTGCGCGCGCGCCTCTGTGAAAATTGTGTATGGTTGCGCGCGCGCGCGTGTGTTGCGTTGCTTATGGATTGTATACGCGTGTAGATTGTGTGTGTGTGTATAAATGTGGGTTGGTTAACTATAATCCATGTAGCATTATTGCAGCAGTGATGCTGCTGTGGGAGGAGAGAGATAGAGAGGGATAGATAGACAAAAAGAGGGATATTAAGATTAACAAGAAGAGAAATGTCCCTAACAGAGAGGAATAGACAGATGAATGTATAGACCTGGAGAGATGGATATATATTTGTATCAGAGAGGAACAGACAAATGTGTCGACGGCGGTATAGACAGATACATGTGTAGGCATGGAGGGATAGACAGATATGTATCGACAGAGGAACGGACATAAATGTATAAAACAGTGTTTCCCAAACCTGTCCTGGAGGACCCCAGGGGTCTCCCCAATCAGACACACCCAGTCTCTACAGTCAGGTGGATAGGGGGTCAGGTTTGGGAAGCACTGGTATAGACAGACAGGGGTAGACAGATTAATGTGTAAGGGGGTTCCGCAACGGAGGAACCTTTCATAATTCCTAGAACTATTGGCAGAAGTACCCATTTTTTTATGTGTATTCGCATCGCAGGAACTAGGAACGGTTTTAGTTCTAGGAACTGTTTCGGGGAACTAAATTAGCTCCTACTTCAGTGTAGGGTCTAAAACAGTTCTATGGGACAGACCAGTGACGTAAGTGTACGCTGATCGGGCAAACGCATACGAAACACTGGCTAACCGGCATTTAAACAAAGCCATGTTCTTCTATCACAAAACCAAAAAACACACAGCAAGACCAGCTCAGATCATGGTGCTTGTTGTCATTCACCGGTGTTGATGTTTGTAAATGCCGTGAATAAAGATGCTGCTGTCGTCCGCTTTAAAATTCCTGCCTTGAATGCATCCAGGAAAACAGCCGTTTATCAATAGACAGGTCTAGACACATAAATGTATACACATAGGTTACGTTTACATGCACAATTTTTGGTTAAATCGGACTGAATTAATTCCGATTGATGAATCTGATTGTAGTGTTTACATGAACGCTAAATAAAGTGATTGGGTTGATGTGCAAGTTTTCACATTCGCACACTGCACAAATATAGAATTCATCACTGTTTGCACATAATAACCACTCTCCTACATGGTCTCTCTTTATTTTTAATAGCAGAATTAATATTAATCAGTTTACATATAAGCTGTGCTGCTCATATTTATTGTGCAAAAAATCCAGTGGATGAGTATCTTGAGTGTTCTGCTCCACTTCACAGTTGCTGAGTGAAAAGAGAGTTGTACACTTTATTCAAAAGGAGGAGTCTCTCATTCCACTTCATACATCATTACGTTATTTCTGCCTCGTTGCACATGCGCAGTCCTTTCAGTTTCGTGGTTCAATCCGAATGAGTGTTTACATACACTCTCAATCATATTAGAAGAGTAATAAACCACCCCCTTCCATCCCATCGCAAATTTCATTCCGATCGAGCTCGGTTGGACTGATTAACGGGACTACTAGGCTTTTCAGTCCGATTGAACGATTGATTACAAATGGATTATTTGGTTTGAATGTAAATGTAGCCATAGAGGTCTAGACAGATAAATTTATTGACAGAGAGGAATAGACAGATACATTTATTGACTGATTGGGATAGACGGATAAATGTATCAACAGAGGGATAGACAGATAAATGTATCGACAGAGTCGTCTAGACGGATAAATGTATCGACAGAGTGGGATAGACGGATAAATGTATCGACAGAGAGGGATAGACGGATAAATGTATCGACAGAGTGGTCTAGACGGATAAATGTATCGACAGAGTGGGATAGACGGATAAATGTATCGACAGAGTGGTCTAGACGGATAAATGTATCGACAGAGTGGGATAGACGGATAAATGTATCGACAGAGTGGGATAGACGGATAAATGTATCGACAGAGAGGGATAGACGGATAAATGTATCGACAGAATGGTCTAGACGGATAAATGTATCGACAGAGTGGGATAGACGGATAAGTGTATCGACAGAGTGGGATAGACGGATAAGTGTATCGACAGAGTGGTCTAGACGGATAAATGTATCGACAGAGAGGGATAGACGGATAAATGTATCGACAGAGGGATAGACGGATAAGTGTATCGACAGAGTGGTCTAGACGGATAAATGTATCGACAGAGTGGTCTAGACGGAAAAGTGTATCGACAGAGTGGTCTAGACGGAAAAGTGTATCGACAGAGTGGTGTAGACGGATAAATGTATCGACAGAGTGGTCTAGACGGATAAATGTATCGACAGAGTGGGATAGACGGATAAATGTATCGACAGAGAGGGATAGACGGATAAATGTATCGACAGAGTGGTCTAGACGGATAAATGTATCGACAGAGAGGGATAGACGGATAAATGTATCGACAGAGTGGTCTAGACGGAAAAGTGTATCGACAGAGTGGTCTAGACGGAAAAGTGTATCGACAGAGTGGTGTAGACGGATAAATGTATCGACAGAGTGGGATAGACGGATAAATGTATCGACAGAGAGGGATAGACGGATAAATGTATCGACAGAGAGGGATAGACGGATCAATGTATCGACAGAGTGGTCTAGACGGATAAATGTATCGACAGAGTGGTCTAGACGGAAAAGTGTATCGACAGAGTGGTCTAGACGGATAAATGTATCGACAGAGTGGTCTAGACGGATAAATGTATCGACAGAGTGGGATAGACGGATAAATGTATCGACAGAGAGGGATAGACGGATAAATGTATCGACAGAGTGGTCTAGACGGAAAAGTGTATCGACAGAGTGGTCTAGACGGAAAAGTGTATCGACAGAGTGGTGTAGACGGATAAATGTATCGACAGAGTGGTCTAGACGGATAAATGTATCGACAGAGTGGGATAGACGGATAAATGTATCGACAGAGAGGGATAGACGGATAAATGTATCGACAGAGTGGTCTAGACGGATAAATGTATCGACAGAGAGGGATAGACGGATAAATGTATCGACAGAGTGGTCTAGACGGAAAAGTGTATCGACAGAGTGGTCTAGACGGAAAAGTGTATCGACAGAGTGGTGTAGACGGATAAATGTATCGACAGAGTGGGATAGACGGATAAATGTATCGACAGAGAGGGATAGACGGATAAATGTATCGACAGAGAGGGATAGACGGATCAATGTATCGACAGAGTGGTCTAGACGGATAAATGTATCGACAGAGTGGTCTAGACGGAAAAGTGTATCGACAGAGAGGGATAGACGGATAAATGTATCGACAGAGAGGGATAGACGGATAAATGTATCGACAGAGAGGGATAGACGGATAAATGTATTGACACAAGGGATAGACGGATAAATGTATTGACACAAGGGATAGACAGATAAATGTATTGACAGTGATGGATAGATGGATAAATGTATCGACAGAGTGGTCTAGACGGATAAATGTATCGACAGAGTGGTCTAGACGGAAAAGTGTATCGACAGAGAGGGATAGACGGATAAATGTATCGACAGAGGGATAGACGGATAAGTGTATCGACAGAGTGGTCTAGACGGATAAATGTATCGACAGAGTGGTCTAGACGGATAAATGTATCGACAGAGAGGGATAGACGGATAAATGTATCGACAGAGTGGTCTAGACGGAAAAGTGTATCGACAGAGTGGTCTAGACGGATAAATGTATCGACAGAGTGGTCTAGACGGATAAATGTATCGACAGAGTGGTCTAGACGGATAAATGTATCGACAGAGTGGTCTAGACGGATAAATGTATCGACAGAGTGGTCTAGACGGATAAATGTATCGACAGAGAGGGATAGACGGAAAAGTGTATCGACAGAGTGGTCTAGACGGATAAGTGTATCGACAGAGTGGTCTAGACGGATAAATGTATCGACACAAGGGATAGATGGATAAATGTATCGACAGAGAGGGATAGACGGATAAATGTATCGACAGAGAGGGATAGACGGATATATTGAGTGAGATCGTTATACACGTCTCGTCAGTAAAGTGGTTCTGTGATCAGTAGTTAATCTCAATCACATGCTTTCAGATGAAGCAGCATTTACACAAATTTCACTGAGAAGCTACGTAAAAAAATTGCAGATGATATAATAGAACGATTATGGAATCTAAGAAAAATGAAATTAATGAAAGTTGTTTGCGTAGCTTCTCAGTGAACTCTGTGTAGTGAATCCTTCTGAGAGATGATGTGGCTTCTCACACAGAATAAGGCATGCTATATATTTCATAGTATTCTAAGCAGTGATAAAGGCATTCCATTATTAATTAATATTTTCATAATAAATATAATAAGAACTTTGGATCAATGAAAGCAGTTTAATCTTCTGTATATTCAGCTGGTGCAGTAGGGATTCCTGAGGTTCTTCTGCGAGGTGCCTTCAGATGGAGGTTTACTGAAAGACACGCACGACGATCAGCTTCTGTCTCATCGCGATTGTGATTTATCGTGCAGCCCTAACAGAGAGGGCTAGCCGTGTTAGGGTTTGTGTGTCTGATCAGTGATGATTCTCACTCCTGTGAAGATGTTTTGATGTGTTTATTATAATCTGGAGTGTTTAGTGCTGATCTTTGTTCGTGTGTGTGTTTGTACAGTGTAGGTGTCATGTGGGCAGCTGTGTGCTCCACTCATGCTGGATCTTCTGTGTGTGTTTGGGGTCAGATCTCTCGTTTACTGGAGTGATGTGAGTGTGTGTGTACGAGTGTGTGTGTGTCCTGGTTTGTCCCGGATCACTGCAGGTCAGGGTCAGGATTCCTCCAGGTTTAACTCATCTTAACGGCTCTGATCGGCCGGGGACAGAGCGGGACGTCAGCACAGGGCTTGTGTTCCTCATGAAGCTCAGTGTGAAACACACACACTCGAGCGACTGAGCCGATAACACAGCGTCACACACTGAATGCATGCGTGTGAATGTGAGAAACGCACTGGTTTGGGGTTGTTGTCCTCGGCTGATAACGCTGTGTGTTTGATTAGCCGTGTGTGGTTGTTAAATCTGCTGATGTCAGTGGACACACACTGGTTCAGAGTTAATATTGTGCGTAATATCTTCACATCATCTCAACAATAGCGTTATGTAATATCAGCCACACTGATCTCTAGATATCAGTGTCCTCTGAAAACCTGAGCGTGTTGAGTTCTGTGTGTGTGTGTGTGTGTGTGTGTGTGTGATGTTTCACTCCACAGCCGTTTCCCACAATGCACTGCAGCAGTAAATGTTCACTGCAGAAACAGTGGGATGCTAGTTTACAAGTGTCAAATATTATAGTTTTAAAATGTGGGCACACAGAGCCGAAACCTCATCTAGAACATTGGTCTCTTAGTTCAGCCTACGTGTTTATTTATCTTGTAAACAAAAATTTTCAAATGTAAATAATTAGTAAATCTTTTGTAGATAATTTTCAGTGCAGCACTTAGCACATGAATGGGTTTATGAATGATTTACACACATTTGACTCACTGTATACACACACACCTCATAATTCACAGTTCATACACAAAATTCAAACCTGAATATGAAATGTGAATCATGATTAAAAACTTCAGGGATCGCTTTTCATATTGCATTATCATATCACATTTTGAGTAACAGATTGTGGATCGTTTTTTTGGCCTTTTATTATTTCCCAGACAAAATGCTTCACATTCCTTTGTGTAATTGAAATGTCAAATGATAAAACTAACCTGAAATTTTAAAACAAATCCCAAATGAAATAAATACATAATACAAATAAATCTCTTCATATTAACAGACTAATGCTTTGGATATGTTTTTTATTTTTTCATTTTAAATCATAAGCAACCACTGCATTGTAATCCAAACAAAGATGCTAAATACGTTATTTAGATTGATATATGTTGTATAACTTGTATAATAAATTATAGATTGTGTAATGTCAAAGTTTGAAGTAAGAACAGAATGGTCTGATTGGATCTTTGTGAATGAGACGCAGTTGTCTCTCTCTGACAGCAGGGGGCGCTTCTGGAGCAGCAGGTGTTTATAGGCTGCTGCCCCTTTAAGACTGAATGAACAGATCCAGTATAATGATGCACGGGAGATTTCTTTCTCCACTGTTTACGTTCACTTTAGACACAACCGACTGTGTTTATGAAATTTCTTGCTGAGACAGTTATTTTGAGATCATTTTGTTTATGTGTTCATTTAGAAGCAAGAATACGCGAAAGAGGAATCAATGCTGTGTACGCAAATTGTCTGAAAAGAATGAGCTGGGAATGAGTGCGCGCAGCTGTGAATGTACGCAAATGTTTTAAAACGCTTGATGTTCAAATCAACAAGACTTAGAAACAAGTGCAAACGATCAACTACGATCCTTTTTACTCCTACAAGTGAGTGAACAACGTGAATCAAGGAAGGAAATTTATACCTAAATTATAGATATAATTCGGTGTGATTACAGTATAGTACTGTGTGTGTGTGTGTGTGTGTTCAGCAGTGACGTGTGTGTGCTCAGATGCTCAGCTGTGTAAGCCAATTAACATGCTGAGACCTGAATCTCTCTCTCTCTCTCTCTCTCTCTCTCTCTCTCTCTCTCTCTCTCTCTCTCTCTCTCTCTCTCTCTGTGTCCGTGTCTTAATCCAGGCTGATGTCAGATAACAGGTGTTCTCTGTGTGTGTGTGTGTGTGTGTGTGTGTGTGTGTGTGTGTGTGATGGTCAGTTATAGTACTTTCTTGAACATGACCAGCTTATTTTTCCTCTCAAATGAAATGAAAAACAATATAAATATGTTTTTTGGCATTGTTGGAATAATGACAGTTAAGCACTTTCTCCTCTAATATTTCATTAGTGTAATGCAAATCAAATCTCATTCTGATTACTGTAATGCATCATGAAGATCTGAGTTCGTGTGATTCTCGTGATTAATAACGCTGATCATCATTAAGGAGTAATTATTCAGTGACAGTGCAGTGAACACACTGTGTTCAAGTCTCTTCTGCTCAACAAGAATGCATTTATATGATCCAAAGTACAGTAAAAACTGTTTAATATTATTACAGTGTAAAAAGTAATTTTCTGTGTGAATCTGTGTTAAAGTGTAATGTATTTCTGTGATGCTCCGCTGTATTTTCAGCATCATTCCTCCAGTCTTCAGTGTCACATGATCTTCAGAAATCAGAATAATATGATGATTTACTGCTCAAGAAACATTTCTGATTATTATCAATGTTGAACACATAATATTTTTGTGGAAACTGTGATTTATTTAATTTTTCATGATTCACAGATCAATATTTAAGTTCAAAAGAACATCATTTATTTAAAGCAGAAATCTGTAACATTATAAATGATCAGGTTAATGCATGCTTGACGAATTAAAGTATTCATTTCTTTAAAAAACCTACTGAACACACATGTGAACAGTAGAGTAACATGATGTATAATATTTCACAATTAAAATATATATAATGTAAAAAATAACTTCTAACTACTATAGTGCATTAATAAAAATAAAAGAGACAGTCATGAAGTTTGGGGTTAAATGTGCTGAACTGTCATGACATAAATAAAGCGCTGAGAGTTTGATGCTGAGATGAGTGTGTGCTGCTCTCTGAGATGAGAGTTTCTGCTGATACCGTCTCGTGTGAGAGTGTGTGTGTGTGTGTGTGTGTTTTGATGATATTCTGAGGTGTTGAGTGTGTCACACTGACGTCAGAGCGAAGCGTCTGCGGTGCAAACATGCAGCGGTGCACACCAGTGTGTGTGTGTGTGATTCTCTCTGCTGGCTTCTTCTGTGTGCAGGAAACAGGCGCTTACTCAGCACAACACACACACACACACACACCAATAATCCCTGTGTGCTGCATGCTGAATCATGTTCCTGTGCTTCCTTTCTCTGTCCCGTCCACTCGGATAGTGAGTGTGTGTGAGCGTGTGTGTGTGTGTGTGTGTGTGTGTGTTTGTGAGAGTGTGTAAGTGTGTGTGTGTGTGTGTAAGGCTCGCGAGCTGCTCTTTTGTAGTAACGCATGGTTTTGAATGTGATGTGAGAGACTGATCTGTCAGTAACTCTGCAGTGATAAATACTTCTGAAACATTTATTAATCTAATTTCAACATTTACAAGTACAGTATTTAAAATTCAAATTAGATATGAGATAAAAATGTAAAGTTGTATTATTATTAACATTACAAAAGATTGGGAAATGCTGTAACAAAAATATTGCTCGTTGTTAGTTTGTGCATTAATGATCTCATTGTGAAGTGTTTCCGATCACTCCATCAATGGTTTGTTTGACCGTATTTCAGTATCCTTTCCTTTTTCTTACAGTCGAATGCTTATCCTTTCAAAATACACTTCATTTGATGTTATGTGTGAATGCGGGTGGACGACACATGCTCTTAAAAGTGTCATCCTTGTCCAGAGACTGATAACAAAATATTTTTTAACTCTTTTGAAACGAAGCTGAGCTGTCTCATACCCTCTCGTTCACAAGCACTTCATTATGAGCATCTGTTGTTGTTGCAATTTCAACTTTTTTGATGTTGTTCTTGTTCTGTAGTTTAATTTTCTACTGTGAAACAAGGCCCAGGATAGTGTTGCCACCTTGTGGATAATCTGATTACTGCAGAATTACTTCAGTGCACATGTGCGACTTGCACGTACAAAGAACGCAATGTTACAAAAATCGGGTGGAACCAGTACTTTTCTGATGACGACATTGGCTTCACGTGCACTGTACGCTGTTCCTCAAGTACGCATAAAATGTGAAGAATACTTCGAGCTTTGGGGATTAATACAATAACAACGTGCTACAAAACAGAAAAAAAATGTGTGTTTTTGAAAGATTTTGTACGACAACAAAGAATTGTCGAAATATCCCTGTTTACACGGATCTGCGTGAATTTTTTTTTTTAGGCTTTTGTGAAGAGAGACTGCTTTGAAATCTGTTTTAAAAAGAACATCAGTGTTTAAATTAATGTCCAAAATCCTTAAAAAGTTTTCCATTTTTAATTGAAAACTGTGCTGTGTAAACATACCTTCAGTTTGATTCTGTGAAAACTTTGCGTGATGATTATAAAATAATTGTTTTTTGAAGAAAACCTTATATGTTCACAATAATTGTGTACAGTGTGTTTTATATATGATGTAATTGTCTGTTGAAGTGTGATTGTGTATAATGCAGTGGATAAATAAACGACATTCATACTGTTAAATGACACTCTCTAACACACACACACACTATTAGATGGTTTTTGTGTGTCTGTGATGTTTGTGTTGCTGCTGCTGGTTTCCTCATTTTGGACCCATTTGCATGAGCAAGAACTTGCTGTTCTCCACTGCTGCGATCAGTGTGTGTGTGTGTGTGTGTGTGTGTGTGTGTGTCCAGATGTTTTCAGGACGCACAGGGTCAGCTGGAGTCTGATTGCATCACTGTAGCTGGATCGGATCCAGTGATATTAATAGAAGCACATGCTTAAAATACACACACACACACACACACATACTCGGTGTGCGTCAGTGTTACTGGAACAGTCGCTGCTGTCTGCTTCTTCTCCATCTGATTAGACATAAAACACAATCCACCCATCTGATTTCACACACTCATATCTGCACATCTGTTGAATTTAACATGAATTCATTCATATATGCTTTTTGATCATAATGTTGATTGGTAGCTGTAAACAGCCTATTTATGCTAATGAAGTACATTAGCGTTACGTTATGCTGATATTTTTGTGATCTGTCTCTCAGGTTGCGATAAAGATCGTGGATAAGACTCAGCTGGACGATGAGAATCTGAAGAAGATCTTCCGGGAGGTTCAGATCATGAAGATGCTCCGACATCCTCACATCATCCGTCTGTACCAGGTCCCGCCCCCTCCCTCACGCTCGCAGCTGATTGGTCTGTGGTTGGTGTTCGGTTGAGTGTGATTGGCTGAGTCTGTGTGTGTGTGTGCAGGTGATGGAGACGGAGCGGCTGATCTATCTGGTGACCGAGTACGCCAGCGGAGGAGAGATCTTCGGTGAGACAGGACTTCAGAAGAATCAGTTCACCAGAACAGTGTTGAACGTCTCTGAGGTGTTTCTCCTCCTGTGTGTGTCTCAGATCACCTCGTGGCTCACGGACGGATGGCGGAGAAAGACGCGCGGCGGAAGTTCAAGCAGATCGTAGCGGCGGTTTATTTCTGTCACTGCAGGAACATCGTCCACAGAGACCTGAAGGCAGAAAACCTGCTGCTGGACCACAATCTCAACATCAAGATCGCAGGTGTGTGTGTATGTAAAATAATTTGTGTGTGTGTGTGTGTCTTTTTGTGTTACTCACTCACTCTCGTACACACAGACTCACTCACACTCACTCTCGCACACCTGCAGACTTACTCTTGCACACTTACAGACTCTCGTACACTCACTCTCGCACACTCACACGGACTCACACTCATAGACTCACTCACAGACTCACTCTTGTACACAGACTAACACTTGCACACTTAGACTCACTCTCACACTTACAGACTCACTCTCGCACAGTTACAGACTCACTCTTATACACAGACTCACTCTCGCACACTCACACAGACTCACATACACAGACTCACTCTCGTACACAGACTCACACTCGTACACAGACTCACACTCGCACACTTAGATTCACACTCGCACACTTAGATTCACACTCGCACACTTAGATTCACACTCGCACACTAAGACTCACTCTCGCACACTCACACAGACTCACTCTCGCACACTCACACAGACTCACTCTCATACACACCATCTCACTCACAGACTCACTCACACTCACAGACTCACTCTCGTACAGACTCACACTCGCACACTTAGACTCACTCTCGCAGACACAGACTCACTCTCGCACACTCACAGACTCACTCTCATACACACCATCTCACTCACAGACTCACTCTCACACTTGCAGACTCACTCTCGCACACTCACAGACTCACACTCATACACAGACTCACTCACAGACTCACTCTCGTACACAGATTCACACTCGCACACTTAGACTCACTCTCGCACATACAGACTTACTCTCGCACACTCACTCTCGCACATTCACATTCACATACACTCACACTCATACACACAGACTCACTCATAAACTCACTCTCGCACACTTACAGACTCTCTCGTACACACAGACTCAAAGACTTGCTCTCACACACTTGCAGACTCACTCTCAAACACACACACACACACACAGGTACACACAGACTCACTCACAAGCTCACTCTCGCACACTTACTCGTACAGACAGACTCACTATGATACGTATGTGTGTGTGTGTGTGTGTGTGTGTGTGTGTGTGTGTGTGTGTGTGTGTGTGTGTGTGTGTGTGTGTGTGTGTGTGTGAGTGAGAGAGTGTGAGTGAGAGAGTGTGAGTAGAAGTGAGTAAGAGTGTGTGTGTGTCGCTGTTTATGTAGTGTGTTGAACCTGGCCGTCTCTCTGTCTCCTCAGATTTCGGCTTCAGTAATCTGTTTTCTCGAGGACAGCTGCTGAAGACGTGGTGTGGCAGTCCTCCGTACGCCGCACCCGAACTCTTCGAGGGGAAAGAGTACGATGGACCTAAAGTGGACATATGGGTAACATTGTTTCCCACAGACTTTCACTAATTGTGGCGGCATATATCTGCAAATTAATTCTCTGCCATCAGGAGGCTGTTGGAGTGGTAGAGATTGAGGTTTCCCTGGTAGCCGCTGTACACAAAGAAGTGCTCTGCTCACAAACACTGCTTTATCAGACATTACATGCAAGATGAGATGAAAATGACATTCAAAACTTTCTGAAGACAGACGGTTTCCTTCAGAAATACAGTGATATAAAAACACCCACACCGGGTTTTCGATTAAAAAATGTGCAGTGCGGTTTATTCAATGGAGTCATAGCCTTTTGGAAAATATATTTGTGGCAGTCAGTTTTGATATTGTGGCGGGCACCACAGGATCACTGGTGGAAACAGAGTGCTGATAACACATACTAGAGCTGAGCTGACAGTGTGACTTATTTTGAATAAATTATATTGTAGTATTCAAATATACACATTATTTAAATGCACATTTCACATAGACATTACATGTGTTAATGCTTAAGCATCATGGACAATGGTGAGGGACCCGCCTACTCACCTGTCAGTAAATGCAGCTCTAAATTCAGTTTTATTCCAGCTGTCGTGTGCAGATTTTGAGATACAGCAGAAGCACACATGCAGTGAACCTCTTCAGTGTGCTGCGGGACACAGATCATGTGATCAGCTCCAGTACTGAGCATGAGTGTGTGTGGAAAAACTCTATCTATCTATCTCACTCTCTCTCTCTCTCTCTCTGTAGAGTTTGGGTGTGGTGTTGTATGTTCTGGTCTGTGGCGCCTTACCGTTTGATGGAAGCACTTTACAGAACCTCCGTGCTCGAGTCCTCAGTGGAAAGTTCCGGATCCCGTTTTTCATGTCCACAGGTACAAACATTCACGCTTACTCTCGCATGCTCACAAATCTCACAATCAAACACACACTCTTGCACACTCACATAAGCACTATTCGGACGGGACTAGTTTTCTAAACTACGTTTTGAGTTTCGATTCTTACCACCTAACGTCTGTGATTTTCATGTACCAATTCGGACGGGACTAGTATCTCCGTGTTTATTACAGAGGTGGGAGGTTCAGATTTGTGCATCTGGGCGTCACAGAGATCACGCGCTCTGTATGTGTGCATTGCATTCATTCAGAATGATTGCCTTAGTATTATTATACAATAAATACTAAATGGCTAGTATAGCAAAACCATGTTAATGTGTGGTTCCTTTAGTGTAACTTGTTTTCCTTTTTTATTATTAAATGTAATTAAAATATTATGTAACTGAGTACATAAATGAACGTGAGTAATCTTACCTGATGCTGATATTACAATAGCCGGTATTAACAGTTTGCGCGATGTTGCTATTGATTTTATTATTTTTATTATTTTTTTATTATTATTTATTTGCCGCTAAGCAAATATATCAAACATCCGCGCGGTAAGAGCATCTACGGTAATTCACGTTGGCCAAAACACACAAGGAAACGCGTTGTGAAATAAAATATCACCGGCAATCACAGACATTCGCATTCGGATGGGATTAGTTTTCTCAGAGGATCACTGAGTTTGCTGAAAAACGGTAGGTAATTTGCTCTGGAATTATCACAGAGGTTGTGTGAGAAAAACACAGACGTGGCAGATTCGGACGGGATTAAAATCACCAAGTACGTCTGTGAAACGCAGATTTCTCTAACCACCCCCTGTAAAGCTAGTCCCGTCCGAATAGGGCTATAGACTCACTTTCGCACACTCACACAGACTAACTCTCGTGCACACACACTCACACAGACTAACTCTCGTGCACACAGACTCACACACTCACACAGACTCACTCTCGTGCACACTCACACACTCACACAGACTAACTCTCGTGCACACAGACTCACACAGACTAACTCTCGTGCACACTCACACAGACTCACTCTCGTGCACACACACTCACACAGACTAACTCTCGTGCACACAGACTCACACACTCACACACTCACAGACTCACTCTCGTGCACACTCACACACTCACACAGACTAACTTTCGTGCACACTCACACAGACTAACTCTCGTGCACACAGACTCACACACTCACACAGACTCCCTCTCGTGCACACTCACACAGACTCACACACACAGTCTCAATCTCTTACACACTCACATGGACTTGTGCACACACACACGCACACAGACTCACTCTCGTACACTCAAACAGACTCACTCACACAGACTCCCTCTCGTGCACACTCACACAGACTCAATCTCTTACACACTCACACAGACTTGTGCACACACACACACAGAGTCACTCTCGTGCACTCAAACAGACTCACTCTCATACACACGGACTCACTCTTGTAAACACTCACACAGAATCACACACAGACTCACTCTCATACACACTCACACGGACTCACTCTCGTGCACACAGACTCATTCTCGTACACTCTCACACAGATTCACTCTTGCACACAGACTCACTCTCATACACATTCACACAGACTCCCTCTCGTGCACACAGACTTACTCTCGTAAACACTCACACGGACTAACTCTCTTGCACACAGACTCACTCTCATATACATTCACACAGACTCACTCTCGTGCACACAGACTTACTCTCGTAAACACTCACACAGCCTCACTCGTAAACTCACTCTCGTTCACACTCACACGGACTCATTCTCTTGCACACAAGACTCACTGTCGTGCATAAAGACTCACACTCACACGGACTCACTTTAGTGCACACAGCCTCACTCGTAAACTCACTCTCATGTACACTCACATAGACTCACTCTCGTTTACAGACTCACTCTTGTGTAAAGACTCACTCATGCACACTCACATAGACTCACTCTTGTGCACACATACTAAAACACTCACACAGACTCACTCTCATGCACACTCACACGGACTCACTCTCGAGCACAGACTCACACTCACACAACTCACTCTTGTGCACGGACTCACTTTCATACACACTCACATAGACTCATTCTCGCACAGATTTACTCTTTAACAATCACTTTCACATACTCAGATGCATACTTTTAAAAAAAACACAAACACACACAGACTTGCATAATCACAATCTCTCTCTCACACACACACACACAAACACAGATACTTGCCTTGCTGAGCCACAACACATGACTGATGTGTGTTTGTGTGTTTCAGACTGTGAGTATCTGATCAGACACATGTTGGTTCTGGAGCCCAGTCGACGGCTTTCAATGGAGCAGATCTGTAAGAACAAGTGGATGAGACAAGGAGACCCCGACCCTGAGTTTGACAGAGTCAGTCACACACACAAGCACAAAAACACTCAATACACACACGTGATGCTTGCAGTTCAGCTGTTCTTAGGCCTGAAGCAGTATTTCAGTTAACGATGTGTAGAAATGTTGCTGATTTGCCTGTGTCTCTATCAGCTGATAGCAGAATGTGAGCAGGTGAAGGTGGAGAGAGAAACAGAGTTAATTAACGAGCAGATTCTGATGGCCATGTCAGAGATGGGCTTCGACCGTGAGCGGACCTTACAGGTGACACACGCACACACACACGCTCACACACCCACACACACCCATCGCTCCTTCATTCAGATCAGCTCTTCTGGAACATTCATGTGGTTGTGTTTCTCCTTTCAGTCCCTGCACACGGATGCATACGATCACTACAGCGCCACCTACAGCCTGCTGTCTGACAAACTCAAGCGGCACAAGAACCTGTGTGTTGCTCCGCCCACTCCACGCCCCCTTTACACGCTCAACAC